>NW_016107372.1:2690065-2741824 GCF_001604975.1 Cebus imitator
TCGGCCTCCCAAAGTGCTGGGATTACAGGCTTGAGCCACCGCGCCCAGCCCAAACCTATATTCTTTATAAATTACCTAGTCTCAGGTATTTCTTCATAGCAATGTGAGAATGGACTGATAGAGATACAGATACATAGATTCAGATATAGAAAGTACCAGGCATTTTACTGATTCCTTTTATTATTTGTAATTGTTTCCTAATGGAGTCTCTTGAGTTTTCTGGGTAAACCAATAATATCATCTGCACATAATGATACCTGTATTTCTATCATTTCCAATTTTCATACCTCATTTATTTTTCTGTTGATAATGGGCATCTTAGTTTTTTAAAAGAAACCTTTCACTGCTTCCTATTTAGCATAATTCTGGGCCAGTTTGATAAAGATATATTAAAGATTTATATTTCTATTACTATGTTTTAAAGATTTTTTTCATAAATAATGGATGTTAAATTTTTCACTATCAAACCATTAATATACTGAATTATGCTAATAGATTTCTAATATTGAGCCATACTTGCGTTACTGAATAAAGATCATCAGGTTATTGTATATTATTCTCTTAAAGTACTGCTGAATTTTGATTACTAATATCATTGTGGATTTTTGTGTAGATTTTCATAAGAAAGAAGGAGCATTATTGTGATGCTTTACTGTATTTCGTTATAAATGTTACATTATATTTATTAAAATAATTTTTTAAACTGTCCCTCCTTACATTATAGAACAGCAGTTGACAAACTTCTGCCTGCTGCCTGTTTTTGTGAATAAAATTTTATTGGAACACAACACACCAGGTCCATTCATTTATATATTGTCTATGGCTGTTTTCATTGAATGGACATAGAGTTGAGTGAATTCAACAGAGTCCAGGTAGCCCACAAAGCCCTTTAGAGAAAAGGTTTGCAGATGCCCGCTCTGGAATAATTTAAGTAATATTGGAATTGTTGGTTAATTAAGGTTTGGTAAGATTTCATGTGAAAAAAATCTCAGGCTCATTATTAATTCCCCATGTAGGCTTTTCTTTCCGTTCATGGGTTTATTGAAAACATTATTCGTACAATTTCATATTCATTGCAGTTCTCTTTGTGATCTAATATATTCTGAATGTTTCAACAGTTTTTGAAAAAATGTGTATTTCTATTTGTGAAGTATAGCTTGATTTATATTATTAACTTGTTAATTAAATCTCTTCTATCTTTACTTATGTTTCTCCACTAATAATCTTTCACAGAAAAGAAGAGATAAAATATAACCTGTCAGTTTTCTTTGTATTTCCTTTCAACTCTATTTTTAAGTATTGGTTATATATTATTTGATTCACATATATTTTATAGTCATTTGGCAATAGTGTGTTCTCATTTTACTTATTCCCTTTATCCTAAATTCAATATTGTCTTATATGAAAGTTACTTTTCTTGCTTTCATTGGCCTTGTAGTTTCAGGATTTATTTTGAATGCTCTTTTTTTTTTTTTTTTTTAGACGGAATTTTGCTCTTGTTACCCAGGCTGGAGTGCAATGGCGTGATCTCGGCTCACCGCAACCTCCGCCTCCTGGGTTCAGACAATTCTCCTGCCTCAACCTCCTGAGTAGCTGGGACTACAGGCGCACGCCACCATGTCCAGCTAATGTTTTGTATTTTTAGTAGAGACGGGGTTTCACCATGTTGACCAGGATGGTCTCGATCTCTTGACCTCATGATCCACCCTCCTTGGCCTCCCAAAGTGCTGGCATTACAGGATTGAGCCACTGCACCCGGCTGAATGCTCTTCTATTTTCAATTTTTTTGTTGTAATTTTGTTTCAGTATGCTTCCTACATATAACAAAATGTTGACTATAACATTGATTCTTTGATTCTTGAGTATAAATTAGTTTTCCCTTGTGATTCAATCAGATGTTTTATTTATTTAAATATGTGATTTTAATTAGCTTACAATTATGATATGAGAGATTTGTTCAGTCTTAGAATCATATTTTATTCTATGCTTTCTGTTTTGATTGCATTTGGAGATCTTGTATCAGTTTTTTTGTAGTGTGCTTAGTTTTTGGCTTGTTTTGTGTGCATGTATTCCTTCCAGTCATTTGGAGAGTTTGACTTTTTATTTTTATACTTCTATCATTAGATAATAAGTCATCTTTTATTATAATCAATCATTAAAATAATTATATTCCTGATTCTTCCCCATTCTTTCAACTAATTGATTTTTGTAATTTCTGTTATTTTCCTTAGTGATTACTTTTATACTTTTTTTTTAGAATTATTAACCAATTTAATTTATAAACATGGTTGTAAAATTTCCAAGTAAAATACCCATTAGTTGAGTCTAGCCATATTTTAAATATAAGAAATCATGTCTAGGTAGGTTTTATTCCAACAATGCTTAAAAGTCATAATATCTAAAAAAATCACCATGCTAACTTGCTACCCTTATATATAATCAATTGTGAAAAACATGGTGATCTCAATGCATGCAAAAAAATTATTAGATATTCTTTTTTTATTGCATTTTGGGTTTTGGGGTACATGTGAAGAACATGCAAGATTGTTGCATAGGTACACACATGGCAGTGTGATTTGCTTCCTTCCTCCCCTTCTCCTATATCTGGCATTTCTCCCCATGCTATCTCTCCCACCTCCCCACCCCCATCCCTCCCCCATTTACCCCCAACAGACCCCAGTGTGTAGTGCTCCCCTCCCTGTGTCCATGTGTTCTCATTGTTCAACATCCGCCTATGAGTGAGAACATGAATTAGAGTTATAACAACATTGGTTTATCAATTTTAAATCATGTCATTTCCCTATCACTACAGAAGGTGAAGACATTAGCAATGTCTTTTCCTTTATTTTTAATTCTTTCAGTTATCTTATTTGTATATTATTAAAGATGTTTGTATTCTGTTACTAAACCTCTGAGTGCACATATGTTTATTTATGAAGTGTTTAATAAGTGTAAAACACAATTCTAAGTCCTCATAAAATTTCTGTGAAGTGGGTACTATTATCGTCTTACTATACAATTCACCGAAATTTTATGAGAACTTAGAACAGTGCCTGACACTTATTAAACACTGAATAAATATTAGCTTTTGGTTATTATTTTATTATTAATCACATTCCTTACATTTATTTAAGTCTTATTCATGTGCTAAATGACTTCAATGGCATTCCATTTATCTTTAGGTTGAGGAAAGGAAGTTCTTTAGTTTCTTCATGAAGAACTCATAGAAATAATATTTCCTGATTTGTTGCATATCTAAAACATATTAGTGTGTTGCTTTTATACTTGAGTGGTGCCTTGGATAGACATGGGCTTCCTTAAGGACTCTGTGAATGCTGTTTACTGCCTTGTCTGATTTAATGTTGCTGAGAGGAAATTTTAAGTCAGAGTGGCATTTTTCATCTGGGAGGTAACTTAATCCCTTAGTCTTTATGCTCCCCCAAATCTGAATTTGTTACATATGTCTAAAGTGTAATAGATGTATGTTTTAAAGTAAATTGGAATGTTTTCTTGAATTTTATCTTTCTTGAATATATTTGGTTTTATTATTTTGGTCCTCTCTGTTAAGGATACCATTTAACTCTTCAGATTATATTTTTATTATTTTTACAACTACCATTTTTCTCTTTACTTTTGAATTTCTACATTTCAATTTCATTTTGCTTATTGCTTGTCATAATCCATTGTATCAAGTTATTCATCAAGTGTTCAGCAGTGTTTATTTTCCTTTGTTGCTTCCAATGACTTTTGCATCTGAGATGGCTTTCTGTTTCATATATCTGCTTTAAGCTCTTGTTTTAAGTTAGCATTTGGCTCATGACATTTCTTTATTAATATTTTATAACTTGGGATGATGTCTTTATCATAATTTTAATTAGTTCCAGTTTTACATTATTTAGAATTTTCTGTCTCTCACTTTCCATTCTTTTATTCCCTTGGTTGAAGGCATGTAATATCTTCTGGGGGTAGTTTTTTGATCATTGCACATGTCTGAATAAGTTAAATTCCTTCTAGACTTACTATTTTCAGGAGGCTATGGCAATGAGGGCCATGCTTTAGGCTGGCAGAAATTCTCTTTATGACATCTAGTTGTATGTGAGAGTGAATTTATCTTAGCACTATTTTTCTCAATCAAACTGGTAGCAACTCTGCTCACAATGCAGAATATGTCTCCTCCCACTTCCTCATTGGCAGACTGCTTCCTGCAAGCATGGCCTATGTGCAGTATTTCTTACTGTCCCACTTTTCTTTCCTCTTCCTTGTGTCAGCAAGGGTTTGGGGCAACTTCACTACAAGCCTGCTTTCCTACTTTCATTCAGAGTGGAGATTTGTTGGTTTTGCCTTGTGAGCTGTCTCCAAACGTGCATTTGATGCCCTCTTGGCTTCTTCCTGCAACTCCGTGTGACCTTTACTGCCTTTTCTTCATTTTGTTATTTGGCATAAAAGCTGTTTCTTTGTGTCTTAGGACTTGAGTCCATGTACTGATTTTGTTTTCCTGGACATTTGGTCAACACCATCTTTACCACCATGGTAAAATCACAAGAGCAATATTTTTGTTGTTGCTCATCAGTAACTCTGGAAATCAATTTTGATGTTGGCAAATGACACTTGTGACAGCAATGTTTTTTTCTATCAGTATGAGCAGCCAAGTCCCATCAATTTTCCCAGTCACATAATACATGGAATAAAAGAATTGCCTCATTAATCATTAAACAATCAGGTCTAGTTCCGTATTCTGTTTCTTCCTGTCGCTGGGCCTCTGCCAGAGGAGACATCACCTCCTCTGTCCTTTTCCCTATTTAACCAGCTATTTATATCCTACATGCAATATTTATAAGATAAAATGTCAGTGGATCTTGATCTAGCTCACCCTTTAAGGAAATGTGGCCAAAGGCTGGACAAATAGCTTATCAGGCCCAGTCACGCCTGAAGGTCAGCCTTGTCTGGGATGCATGTCCACCCTCCTCCTTCTCCAGAGCTTCCCTAGCTCTCATAGCTCAGCAAACATCCTGCCTTTTTATAAAGACTTCTCTAACTTCCAAGCACACGGAGCACGCTCTCTTTTCTGAATTCCTGAATTCCTCCTTCCCAACCTTCTTTATGGTGGTATGTTGTAGGGGTTAAAAATATACCTCTGGAGATAGATGGCTTTCACAGGAGCCAAAGTTCTGTGAGACACCAGCTGGGTAACCTTTATGGTTCAGTTTCTCTCAGCGCTTCAATGTCCTAACCTAGATAGAGGACACTTGTGCCTAATTTTCCTTATTTTTAAAATGGGTAATTTACTGGTAGAATTTACTTCATAGTGCTTTAAAAGTATATTTTACATAATATATTTCAATTAATTTTATAAAATAACATTGAAATTAGTTTAAAATAATTAAATGAATTTAAATCTATTGACAAATGATGCTAGAACATTATAAGCATTATGTGTGTTTACTGTTATTCAGAAATACATATGATTCAACAAGGATGCATTTAGTGCTTAATAGGCACTAAACATTATGCTCTATGCTTCAGCCACTGCTTTTGTCTTGGGGTGAGAGCAGGTGCCAATTTTTGTGTGTGTGATAAATTGTACTATGTATTTTGTTGCAATTTTGTTTAGGTATATTTTTATACAATAAACTGGACATATATGTAAGGAGTTCAATACTCTCATAAAACATCACCACAATCAACAGGACAAATATTCCCATCATCCTAAAACATCTTCGTGAGTCTTTTGCTATCTATCCTTTTCTCCACCTGCATCTCCCTGCAATGACTGATCTGCTTTCTGTCTTTGTGGATTACTTTGCATTGTCCAGAAACTATATAAATAGAATCATGCAGTTCATTTTTGTGTCTGTTTTTTTAATTTTCACTTAGCACAACAACTCAGAGATCCATTAAAATTGTTGTGTCCATCAATAGTTTGTCCTTCTTATTACTTACTAATATCCAATTGTTTGGTCATACCACAGTTTGCTCATCCAGTGAATTGCTGATGAACACTGGAACATTTTCAGTGTTTGGGTATTACTGATTTAGCTATTAATGAGATTCCATGTACAAGTCATTTCTACTGGAGTGAAAGCCTTGGTCAGATAAATATATATTTAACTTTTTATGTAATAGCTTCTCTTTTGCTTCCCCAATTTTTCTGTGCCCATATCCTTCTTCCTCATATAGCTTATAATTGCAAATATATTTTGAATGGAATTCCAGGTATAAGAAAAAGCATGTTTCTGCAGATTACAATCACAAAAAATGTTTGCAGTTTCTCAACATCTGTCAGGTCAAAATTCAAGTTTAGTAAACTAAACTCTCTAAGGGCCAGTGACCTGTTCCTACTCATCCACAATTAGAACCTACATCCTTAAGGTAGTGTCTGGAACAGGAGAAGCTCATTGTTATAGACTGAATGTTTGTGCCTCCCCAATCTTTGTATGTTGAAATCCTAAGCCCCAGTGTGATGATTTAGGAGGCAGGGACTTTGGGAGGTAACTGGGTCATAAGAGTGGAGCCCTTATAATTAAAGTGGATTCCTACCCTTCTAAGGAATTCTATGATGAGACCCCCAGAGAGCTCTCTTGCTCTCCTTCTACCATTTGAGGACACAATGAGAAGTCATCAGTCTGCAATATAAAGAGAGCCCTCCAGAACCCCACCGATGCTAGCACCCTGATCCCCAACTTTCAGCTTCCATAACTATGGGAAATTAATTTTTTAGGGAGTTTAAACTTCATTTGACAGTGGCTTGCAATATACAAAATACATAAATAAAACATCGAGTATGTGCCAGGACAACAAGAGTGATGGCAAAAAATAAAATAGGATCCCAGGTGATGAGGAAGCAAGTTACCCAGATATTGGAAAAACACTGCAGAGAAGAAGCATGCGCAAAGGGCTTGAGGTGGGAGACTCTCTGGCAGGCAGAATCGTTAGTAAATCAAGGAGACCAGTGTGAATGAAGTCAAATGAAGGGCAAGGGAGTAGGAGCTGAAGTCAGCAAAATCCTAGGGGATGAGGTCAGCTCTTCTTGGTCAGTGCAAATAGATTGAGCTTCATTCTAAGTAAACTAAGAAGACATTGGAAGATGCTGAATAGACCAGTGACATAATCCATCACATTTTATCAGGATCACTCTTACTGGCATGTCTAGGGTACACTGTAGGAGAGAAAGGGGCTGCCAGGAGAGTCTGTTGGAACTCTTATGGCAGTGGTCCAAGAGAGAAATATTGGTAGCTTGGATGTGGGTGGTATCAGTAGAGGAGGTAAGAAGTGTGAGCAATCAGGTAAAATTTAGTGTGTGTACTGCTTGAGAGGCCTTCTAGACATTGGGTTGTGATGCTGAATGGCTGCTGGATTCACAAATCTGGAGTTCAAAAGGAAAGTACAGTATGAAGATCTAAATTTTGGAGTCAGCATGTAAAGATGGTATTTGAGCTTGGGTGATGCCATCAAAGAAATGCAAACAGAATACCAAAGGAATTCTATTTAATCTCCCAGTGTTGTATTCTCCCTCAGGTGCCACAGTGATCACATATGCATTGTGCTAGCTGGATAAAAATAAAGATGCTGTGCACATCCTCACAAGCAATTAGGAAGCATGTATGTTGATTGCCACAAGGAATTAAAAAGGAGAAGGTAATGGCAGTGACTGGCTTGAAGGTCATGCCACATGCTCTCATGGACCAAGTTTGGCCTGCATGCCAGGAGTTACAGCTGGTACTTACCAACTGTGAGCCCTTGGGACATATAACTTAAATTGTGTGCCTCAGTTTCCAAAAGTAAAATGGAGAAAATAGCCAATTGACAGCATGCTTCTAGGTATTAAACATAACCTGGGACACACACCAAATATATTTTCTCCTTTTCTTTGTCCAAAACAAATCTATAATTTTTTTTTGTCAAGTCAAAGTTCCTAGCCCTGATGAGATACTCATTGTCCCTGGCTCCCTTGAGCTAGAAGTAGCTATGCCATCTGTTTCAGCCAGTGAGAAAAAAATATATAGGTGTCTACTAGAGGCTTAAGCAAGGCTCTTTTTGCTTTTCCTGATAATAGACAAAATAGGGCTGGTGTTCCCTCTTTCTTCTCGCTCCTTTTCCTCCTCACAAGAACATGGAAACAGTGTTTCAAGCTAGAGGAGTTCCTTTGTTACTGCGAGATGAGGATAAAACTCAATAAGTAAAAAAGTTTTGAGAAGAAAGATGAAAAAATCCTGAGTTCCTGATGTTAGATTTTGGCATACCTCTGGCTTTCTTAGTTTGTTAAGTAAACTAGACTTCTCTTTGTTTAAGCTACCATAATTTGGGTTTTCAATTTTTTTCAATGAAATATATTCCAAATTGTAAAAATGCAATTTATGAACTATCTGAGGATGGCTGACCTATAGTGAAGTGCTCAATAATTTATTAACTTATATATTTACTTGGACATAAGTGTCCCAAATCAAATTAATTATAGTTTTTATTATACATGATAATCATTGGTTCTTTTATTTTGGTTAATTAGTGTTAAAAATTATCGAGTAACATAGAACTTCTTTACTCTTTATACTTCTTCACGGGACATGTAATTTCTTTGAGGTTCAAATCAATTCAAGCAACAAGATCATTGTTCCTTTGTTTGGTAAAAGTTTTGATGGCATCAGTGAAGACTTGATTTTTAGTTGCAAATTACTACTGCTAGAACTGGTTTGATAAAATCACAGTTGTGTCTTATCAGCTCCTGCGTATGCCGGTGCTAGGGAAATTAGCAGTTGTTGCTGGGGCTATACATGTGTTTTGATTTAAAGGGTACAACTGGAAAAAATCCAAGTGTGCTCCTACTTATAAATTATACAGATAGGTTATGAGTGCTTAGACAAGATGTTGAAAAGAAGTACGTACTGCTTTGCTTTCCAGGATTAAGTCTTATCTGTGTGGTCTCGGACTCCACGTGACCTCTTTCACCTGGTCAGTTAATCTAAGCTACAGAACCAAAACTGATGTAGGAATGAGGGGAGACTTAGAACTAAGTCATTAAGTATTTTAAAAATAATTTTTAAATTATTATTGAATAGTCCTGGAAGTTTGGTAGTTTAAGGATTTTATGCCAATTTAAAAAGATTATTTTTGGAATCATAATGAATTTAATTGTAGCCTTTTTAAAAAAATATTATTGTGTTCTATATGATGTATTCATCTGAAGAGTATACGAAGCTCTTTATTTCTTTGTTTTAATATCACTCATTAGCACTGAAATGAAAATGTCATATAATTCATGTTTTGATAAGGAGTCTCTGTTCCACTTTAATTAAGTTTTGAAAAGCTTATGCACGTCAACTGTAATATATTACCTACCTTTATATAAAATATATTTCCTGTTTCTAAATTCCTTATTCTTTAAACCCAAAATTTAGTTGTGCAAACTCCAAATCTCTATTAGCATTCACAATAAACAGATGTAATTCTATACTTATAATAATACTGTTTTCAAATGTATCTTCCAGAATTTTCTCCTTAAAATGAGGGGGAAAAGCAAGGAAAAAATCTTAAGAATTCCCAGAAATTGCAACAGGGTCTGCTTCTGTGCTGATGAATAGGTCCTTGAGGAAAATCAGCTCTCTTATTAATACAACATCTGGCTTGCATCTTGCATAAATAAAAACATGAGTGAGACAGAAGTAACGGAAGAGGGAAGTGGGAGGATGGGATGTGGGTTTTCTAGCATAATAATTTCTAACAGCCAAGAAATCTCATTAGAAGAAATGTCGTTTTATGAGGCTCATGTCAAGGTAATTCCAGAGGAGAAGGCAAAGCCTTGTGGGACCACAACAAAAGCATTGAATCCATTAGATAATTTAAAAAATACATAAACAGTATGCGTTGCTGAAGGACCTCATTCAGTCAAAACAGTGATTATCAGTGGCTTCTCTGGGGACCATTTATGACTTTAACCACAGAAATTCCATGCCTTGGTTAGTATGTTTTGAGAAGGCCTATACTGTTCTCATCTGCATGGTCAGATTTCTGTCATTTCCTCTGTGCATTGTCAGTCTGGAAGAAGAGACCACGCCTAATTCAAAACAGAAACAGAAGCCAATTCTCATGCTGTTATATAGATGAGGGGAATGTTTCCTCCTCTATACAAAACAGCATTTCTAACAATTTTGTTGGAGGTCAACTTGATATTAAAGGTGAATGTCACTGATTCTACAACTCAATCTTTTTTTTTTTCCCAGTTATAGAAACAGAAGCAATGAATTGACATTAGATAACCTTGACCAGTATTGAAAAGAAAAAAGAGGTAAAATAGTAAAAACAAAAGCTAAACTGAAGGCTTTAGCTGGCATTTTGTTGTTGTTTTCTAAGAATTGGCTGGCTACTTTGAGCTTAACACGGTATGCCTGATGTTATCTTTTATGTATCTGTGCTCCATATAATCTCTATGTGCATCAGTTCCTGTGCTGCTTGGTGAATTTCCAAGATTCTAGAGACACCAGCCAGCCATCTAGTAGAGTCACACAACCTAGTTTATGCCAGAAAAATAGACATGGAAAAGGAAATACTGGAAAAATGAGATTTTATTAAAATAAAAAAATACAACCTACTATGCAATGTATTTATTTAAGTAGGTTTGTAGGTTTCCTAAATCCAGATTCACCTCTGTTTATGCTGATAATATTTTCTTCTCTGCCCTTCTCCTATTCAATATCTTTGATTATAACTCAATAAAATTTGGGTTAAATAAAAACCAATGAACATTTTCAATAATATTTTGGCAATAGGCATGGCATTTTTCCAATTGAAAGTACCAATTAAGTTAATATGCCTTTGAAGATGCATAACTTTTAACCTACCATCTCTAAGAATTTATCCTAGTTGAATAAGTATGCAGAAACACATATAGAAGAGTGTTTAGGCTAGCATTTTTAAAAACAACCAAATACTTTCCCAAGAAAGAATGGGCAGCATAAACAAGCCATTGAGTCTGATTTGGCCAATGTGAAGGAGACACAGAGAGGTCTGCAAACTCCAGTCTTTTTTTTTTTTTTTTTTTTTTTTTGAGACAGTTTCGCTCTTGTTACCCAGGCTGGAGTGCAATGGCACGATCTCGGCTCACCGCAACCTCCTCCTCCTGGGTTCAGGCAATTCTCCTGCCTCAGCCTCCTGAGTCGCTGGGATTACAGGCACGCGCCACCATGCCCAGCTAATTTTTTGTATTTTTAGTAGAGACGGGGTTTCACCATGTTGACCAGGATGGTCTCGATCTCTTGACCTCATGATCCACCCGCCTCAGCCTCCCACAGTGCTGGGATTACAGGCTTGAGCCACCGCACCCGGCCAACTCCAGTCTTTAATAGGCTCCTTGTTCATGTGACTCAGTCACTTCCAAAAAAGTATTGTATCATAAGGTACGGTTTAAGACATGCTCCAGAAAGGAATGTTTAAAGGACATTAACAGGCATAAATACAAATTTTGGTAATGCATTTCCACATCGTAATTGAGGCAGTCCCTAAGTTGATCATATCCCACTTTGCAGATACTTACATCGATGATCCACCCAACTCTGGATTCCTGATTCTTGACCACCTTAACTCCATTGACCTCTCCGTTCTCCATCCCTTAAACATCCACTCAAATTGCTGTGTCCTGAAAATTATGTCATCATTCAATCTCTACATCAGCCATCCTCCTTCTATCACTTCCTATGCAGCTTGCTTACTCTATAACTCCTGCCTCAGAAATTTCCAGACATCATGGAGTACAGTTTATCACCACCTCACTGGCCTTCTTTCTCAGGTGGTGAAAAAAATCTATTGTGAATTCTCCTAGCCTTCTTGTCATTTCCTCTTTAACTTAGAGAAACATGAGCCCCAGTTACTCAGCTTGAGATCTGAATGGAAAGAACTTCCCCTGTTATCTAGTGTGAAGTTTTCCTTTTTCATTATAATCACAGGTATGACAAAATTTATATGAAATACACTTTCTGTAAAATGAGCCTTCTTCCCTTATCTGGAATATCTGTAAAATAAGATTGGCAAAGTGGGTGGGGGGACTATAGACGCATTTTAGAGTTAACTGGTTTGTACATATTGTTAAACATATTTTTCCCATGTAAATGTGATTAAAAAAATAAACTGAGTGTAGTCTGAAACACACACACACACACACACGTAAGTGATTATGTTAATGTCATTAGAAACCATGATATTCAATACAAAAGAGACATATTACAAGATAAAAAAAAAAGTGAAGCAAAAACCAGTTACTCCTAAATTTGAATTAGAAATAACAGTATAAATTCATGATGCATTTTCTAGCTATTGTATTTTTATTTTTTCTTAGTTCTGACCCTGGAAAAAACATGAAAATAATGATCAATCTGTAGCAGTGAGCACCCTGTAGAACCCAGATTGTGATTGCTAAATATCATTTCTCACTATAAAAAGCCAGTATGTCTTAGAGAAGTGGCTGACTCCAGGTCTGGGATGAGAAAAGGACAAGATAATCCAGGAATATTTCTTCATGCCAGATGCAGAAGACTTTGTTAAAGACCCTGGGTTGTGTCAGGATTGGTTGGGAGTAAGTCTGAAAGAGTTCTCCCAGGCAAAATATGGGGCAATCAGACATCATCCATAAAGACAGCTCTAATAGCTTGAAATGCAATACTTATGCTAAAATGTAGCACAAGTATTTTTAAATAGTTTTATAAAACTATATAGTTTTATAAAACTATTTTTAAAATAAAACAAAATACCTTGTAGACAACCTCTGGAGGAAGTGAGAAGTCATAATTTGGCAAACTAGTAGGTAAATAGAAAGAATCAAGCATTTATTTTCTTCCTATGTTAACTTTACACCGGGTAATCATTATGAAAACAAATATTCATTATTAAAAATATTTGTTATTGATATTAGATTTCAATAACAAAAAGATAAGTAGGAAATCCCCCAATATTTGGAAATTTAAAAAATTCAATAAGTAAATGCAGAAATAATAAGGAATTAGAATATAACCATTTTGCCTCCCCAATGCAATAATGGATGCAGATAATGATTAAGAGTGACTCTCAAAAGTATTAGGTGGAAAGTGGGTAGAAATCTTGATGGTGAATGAATAATGCTGACAATACCTGAACAATCAATCTTCATGTTAAAAATACACAGAAGGTGTGGTTTAGTGAGACATAAAAAATTAAATCTGAAGTACTCAAGCACGGTGTCTCACAACAATAAGGGTTGAAGGAACATTTCTTAAAACCACATGCATCCTAATAGCAAAATCTAGAATATGGACATTCTATGAGGCAAAAAATATTTTCTTCAGAAAATAAATGGCCAGCAGAAAAATGCAGGGGGAAATAATGGATTTGAAGAGACTTATGAGGCCTATTAATCAAGTCAAATGCCATGCATGAAATGTTTTGGATCACTGAGATGGATGAAATGGGGCTGCTCACAGAGTAGATAAAGTTTAATTTTATTTGAACGAGTGTATTATGAACTATAGGACAGTTTTGACTTGTGCTGCACAAATGCATGCTGTCTTTAGCTTGTGGAAATGACAGTAGAAGCATAAAGCCATGCTCAATCCCATTTTTCCTGTCACTACTAATTTCATTTCCAAGAGAGTGATGTCTTAACATTCTCAGCTCTGAAGTCAGCACAAATTACGATCCTTGTAATTAAAAGACCATGATAGCTACTCTTCCCCTGGCCATGGGGCCGCCTTGTCTGGGACATAAGTGTAAGATATTCTCATGAACATTTTACCATTACCAACAGACTGTATCTTCTCAGGAGAAGAATGTCCATTAGTTTCCCCAGCCTGTTAGAGGACAATGACAAATTCCAGCACTTGATAAAATTTAAATAGCCTTGAACCCTTGAACTTTTAATTAGATGATACCTATGGTTTTAGACTTAAACAAGACGTGATAGTTTTGACTCTTGGTTGATATATTAATTTGCTAGAGCTGCCATAGCAAATACCACAAACGGTGTGGCTTAAACAACAAAAATTTGTTTTCCTACAGTTCTGGAGGCTAGAAATAAGATGAAGCTGTCCTCAGTCTCGGTTTCCTCTGATGCTTCTCTCCTTAGCTTGCCAATGCTTGTCTCATTATTGTGTCTATGTGGTCTTTTCTCTGTGTGCACCCACCTCTGATGTCTCTGTCTGTGTTTAAATTTTCTTCTCCTATAAGGATACTAGTCAGATCGGATTAAGGCCCACACCAGAGACCTCATTTTAACTTAATTACCTCTTTAAAGATCTCTCTGCATATAGTTGTATTCCGAGGTACTGGAGGTTAAAACTTCAACATACGAATTTTAGGAAAACATAATTCAGCCAGTACCAGTTGGAACACACACTTTTCAAGTTATGTAAGAGATATTGAAATAAACTAACTTTGAATCTTTTTGACAGAATATTAGCAATTCCACTAAAGTTTAGTTGGTAAAACTTGTTCTGTGTATTTATTTAGGTGTTCCTATTAATGTTCAGGTATCTGTTTTCTATTCTTCTGTAAATTTACTTTAAAAGTTTGCTACTTTAAAATCTATGCTCATGCTAAATCCTTTCTGCATTCCAGTCCACCAGTAACACACACACACACACACACACACACACATATATATATATATTAAAGGCACACAGTGTGATGGATGTACAGAAGTCTAAGTGAATTCAATCCAGGCAGGGATAAGCCCTCCGCAGGTGGGTAAAGAACAGTAGTCACTTTTATACAGGGCACCATTTTCTAGTCTCTGCCATGGCAGAAGCTGTTCAGTGGGCCTGCCTTAAGCAGACAGATTTTGGTGGGCAAAAAGAAATGAGCCAAAATTTGATTGAGAGAATGGTCTGGCATAACAAAGAGGAATCTGGAGAAGCATAAGTGCGAAAACAAATCCCTTATTCTGAAAATCCTGATTTCCAGGAATCTCAGTGATTGAACAGTAGCAGGGAAATAGCAAGAGAGCAGCAGGAGATCTTGCATCACACATAGGACTAAAGTTTAATCTGGAGGTGAACTAAAACTAACCCAACTTCCTTCTCACTCAAATTCTGATAAGATTAAATAAATGGTCTCCTCAGAGGGCAATAAGGGCAATTTAGAAGTTGGGCCATAAGGCAGAGAGAGATTCATATAATCTTGTTGGAAACCAGATAGAAAGTGAAACTAATTCAAGTTGTGGCCCATGAACATTGTCTTAATAATCAGCTTTAACCCAAGTTGTGTGGGGGAGAAAAGCGTGTGTTCTTTTTGGGAAAAGCAAAATGAAAGAAAACAAAATATATACTTATATGTATAATCTACTTTAATCTCTACTTTTTTTTCTACTTTTTTCTTTATTAAAATGTATAATTTTTTGAAATGTGAGATTTATAAGTAAACAAAAATATGAGCCATAATCAAGAGAAAACACAATCAATTGAGGCAGACTAATAGAAAACTTTGATTTTACACTGAGCAGATAAGGAATTTAAAAACTATTGTTATGAAGAATCCAAAACATTTGGGGACAAGATGGACAAAATGTACAAATAGGAAATTATAACAGAGAAACTAACCCTAACAGTAAAATAAATGGAAATTCTGGAACTGAAATTATAAGATATGAAACAAAGAATTCTTTGGATTGGTTGAATATAATTCTGGACACCAGAAGATAGAACTGGGAACTCAAGAAATATGTCAATAGAAAAATCAGTTTAAATATAAAGACAACCAGACACATCAAAACAAAACTTGTGAAAAAAGAAAAAAACCTATGCAAAAAAGAAAAAANAAAAAAAAAAAAGAAAGAAAAACCCAAATGATAAAAATCATTAAATCAGTTAGAATAAGAATTGACATCATATTCAGATGAGCAACAATAAGAATGACATTTGGTTTCTCAGAAGAAACAGTTTGCCAGAAGACAGTACAAAAGAAAAAAAAAATTAACCCATAATTCATTGTCTAGCAAAAGTGTTCATCAAAAATGAAGGTAAAATAGAAACTCTTTTAGATTAACAAAAGCTAAGAGAATTTCTTGCCAGTTGATCTGCATTAGAAGAAATGCTCATGAAGGATGATCAGAATAGCACCAGAGGAAAACATGGGTCTCCAGGAAAAATGCAGAGCACTGGAAATGGTGAATAGGTTGCTAAATAATAAACTTTCAAAAGAGACCATTGATTGTCTAAAGGTAAAATAATAATAAAGTGCTGTGGAGTTTTAAAAAGATATAGAAGTATAATATATGATGGTGATAACAGAATGAATGAGAGCAGTAAAGGAAAAGACATTGTTCTAAAGTTTTTATACACAGATGTAACATTTAAGGTGGAATGCATTAACTTACAATGTATACGGTAATGTTTATTCTAGAAAACTATTAAAATAAGAAAAAAAGCTAAAAAGCAAATAATAAAAAGCCAATGAAAAAATACATGACTAATCTAAAAAAAAAAAAAAGGAGAAAAGGAAGAAAAGAACACAGAATAAGTGTGAACGATAATGACCAAATGTAAAATGGTAAAGTTAAACTCAACTGTACAGGTAAACACATTAGATGTAAATGAACTAAGCACTCCAATTACAAGACAGAGATTTAGGGAGATTACCCAACTATATGCTCTGTATAACAGAGACATTTTAAATATAAAAACATTTACATCAAATGCAAAAAAGATATAACATTCAGCCTGTACCAAAATATCTCATATACCCCATAAATATATATACCTACTATGTACCCACAAAAATATTTTTAAAAGATATACCATGCAAACACTGATTGTAAGAAATATATGGAAGCTATCTTAATATCAAGCAAAATAGACCCTAACACAAGCAAAATTATTATAAACAGGTAACTCTTATAATAATAAAAGAGAAATTCACTATGGCTGTTTAAAAATTCTCAACATATATGTACCTAATTAGGCATAGTCACAAAAAATAATCAAGATTTGACAAAACTAAAGGAGAAATACACAAATCTACAGTCCTACCTGGACTGATTTTATTTCAGTCACTGTTTAAAAAAAAGAAAAACCAAAAATCTCGCTGGGTGCAGTGGCTTGTGCCTTGTAATTTCAGCACTCTGGGAGGCTGAGGTGGGCAGATCACCTGATATCAGGAGTTTCAGACTAGCCTGGCCAACATGTCAAAACCCCATCTCTACTAAAAATGAAGAAAAAAAATAGCAGGGCATGGTGGCTGGCACCTGTAATCCCAGCCACTTGGGAGGCTGAGACAGGAGAATCATTTGAACCCAGGAGACAGAGGTTGCAGTGAGCTGAGACTGTACCACTGCACTCCAGCCTGGGTGACAGAGTGAGACTCTGTCTGAAAAAAGAAAAATAAAAAAGCTGTTAAAAATTGAACATTTTAAACCAAATTGACCTAATTGACATTAATATAACACACTCACATTCAGATGGAACATTCACCAAAGTAAACATATACTGAATCCTAGAGCACATCTAAGTAAATTTCCAAAAGTTAAAAACTTGCAGATTTGTGTTCTGGGACAGGTGAAACTAGATTAGATGTCAATAACAAAAAAATAACTAGAAAATCCCCAAATATTTGGAAATTTAAAAACATACTTCGAAATAACCTTCTTTGGTCAAGAAGAAATCCTAAAAATGGAAAACATGAGAATTCAGAAGAGTAGTGGCCTGGAGGCGGAATTTTACTAAAAAAAAAAACCAAGGAGCAGTGTGGGATGAATCATGTCAATTTTCAGTCTTGTTCAACTAAAATGGACCAATATGATTTAAGGGTATTGCTACATATAGGCGTAAACCAGACATAATACTTATGAAATCTTTGGAAACCTCTGTGGCCTGTGGTGCCTTTGCTCAAGTTCACGTCCTCTATTCAGGAAGAGTGGAGGGTGCGCAAGATGAAGAGGAGCTTTATTGAGTGTTAGAATAGCTCAGAAGAGACTTGCAGTGGGCAGCTCCTCTTTGCAGGCAGGTCATCCCATCCAGTGTCCAGCTATCAGCAGAGAGGGTAGCTCTTCTCTGTAGCTGGTTGTCCCATGGTCTGCAGCTCTCAGCAGAGAGGAGGCCCTGGAGAGGGTAGCTCCTCTCTGCAGCTGGTTTTCCTGATGTCTCCCCTGTTCTGGCTGAGTCTAGAGTTTTTATGGTCTTCAGAGGGAGGAAGTACATGCTGACTGATTCATGAGCAGCCAGGGGAGGGCCCAGAAAAAAGTATCATGAGTTCCCCCTCTGGTTGGCAGGACTGGCAGCCTGGCTGCCAGCCTTCAGGCCTTCCCTGACCTGCAGGTGGGGCTTCCTGCAGGTAGGCAAAAGACCTACCGGCTTTTGCTCAGGAGCCTGTTTTCCTCTCGTCTTTGCCATTCATGGTGCCCAAGCTATTCATGCCAAAGGACACCTGCAGACAAGTGCGAAGCTTCCATCAACACCTCCTTGGCTTCCCTCCCATGCTTATCATGCCCAAAGTCCAGAGGGGGCTGACACAGCAAGGGGCTGCTAGTTTGTCAGCTCTGCCCTGAGCGTGTGCACACCCAGTCAGGCTGTGATGGCATCCAGGCTCAGCCCAACCTTGCTCCATGACAGGAGTGGAGCAGGGAGAGGTCAGGCAGCAGGAACAGGCACTTCTAAGCCTGTTGGGAGTAGGGGAGTCTTTCCAGGACCCCAAGAGCACAGAGACACTCGGGTCTGGAGCTGTGGCAGGGCAGATTCAGTGGCACTTGGGGAGGGTGGGACTCCTGCCTGTTCTGTAGAATGGGAGGCCCAGGCCACCTCCTTGCTGCAGCTGGCATCTTGGCAGCAGCCACTCTAGATGGGCTGCTACTGCCATCAAAAGTATTGATGGAGATGTTCCTGTCTTGGAAGAATCCAATCATTTTAAATGAAGCGCAGTCATCCTCTCCTATTTGTATGTTCCACATTTGGGGATTCAACAAGACAATATTCTAACAAAAGACAGACAATATTCTAAAATAATTATAATAGTGACTAATGCAAAGTTTTAAAATTACTATATTTATAGAGCATTGACATTGTATTAAGTATTATCAGTAATTAGAGATGTTTTAAAATATATTGGAGGATTGTGCAGGTTTATGCAAATACTATACCATTTTATAAAAGGGACTTGAGCATTCTCAGATTTTGGTATCTTCAGAAGGTCCTAAATCTAATCTTCCACACCTCCATTCCGTCCTCCCTAATAAATCATGTACACAACCAAAGGCATAATTATATAAACAAATTTAGAGTGGAATTCTTTTTCTATTTAAAGCATATTCCTAGATTACTTTCTCTGTGCTCACTTGGCCCCTTTTAATCACCTTTGCTTCAACATGAATAAGAAGATGAGTTTCTTTACCTTTCAGAACCACTTTTCAGTCCTACGGCTTCTAAAGCAATGTAGACATCTGTGAATTTCCTGATGAAAGCTCAACTAAAGGTGCAATTCACTGATAGCAGACTGCTACTAGCAACCGACTTGTGCCAAATACAGTATTTAAAACAGTTATTACTCAATACTCCCTCAAACAATAAATTAATTTATGTCATGTTCATGTATAGCTGCATGTGACTCTTTCTGCATTTAGTGAAACCAGGTGTGAGAGCTGACTGGAAGAGAAGACACAGCTTTAAGGTGAAGAGGTCACTGATGAATTACAGGTTGAAGCATTAGACTTAAAAGCGAGAGGGATGTATTTTGAGCAAAAATTATATTTGAAATTAACGGCTAACCAAAATTATGGAGTGCACCAAGGTTTTCTAAAAACATGTATATTTTGTTTTGTTTTTAGAAAAAGATTTAGCAGAGTTAAAAATTTATATTGGCCTGCAGCTGTAAAACACTTTATTGGTGGTCAGATACCATACATCACTACCAAAACTTTTATGCCTGGCCTGTGCCTATTTGTAGCAATACCCTTAAATAATAGCAATTGGGTCCTTTAGGTTTTCCATCGCAACTGTTGCATAGGGAGCACATTCCCTTATTCTACCCACAATTTCCTTTGTGAAATTCTTAGCCCAGATTAAACTAGATAATGGTCTCAAGGGCATCTTTGGGAAATTTTACAATCCCCACCCTTTTTTCCTATTTTTTAAAAAAGCTGTCCAAGCCTATGTTTTAAATTAAGGATCGGGTCTACACATTATGATCAGCTCTATGCTGCACTTTTTAGTGTAGAATTAACGTTGCTGATATGGAATTATAGTGATGAAGTTAGAGGAAATGACTAAAAGAAAATGCTAAAATACTTATTATCTTGAATTCTGAATAACGGGATCACTTGACAAATCCCATGTAATAAATCCGTGTCCTGATTCTGTGCTCAGTGAATTCCAATAAGTATAATCCATTATAATGATGAGTGCTCTTGAGGATGCATTCTGTACTATGATTTCAATTTTGCATTCAAATTATCTCCCAACTTATGTTCCCTGATGGTATGCTGTTTTCTCTCTCTGAACCCTACGTGCCATAGAAAAGCCATCAGACAAGAGGGAAAAGGAGAAAGCTCACTCCCTTTCTTGGGGATGTTGTAAGCAGGACAGAAGTAGGGCATAAAGTTCAGATTATAAAACTACACACTTATTAATGCTTTGTGAGAAGCCCTCATGTGGCCATGTGCAGCATGGCATGGAAATATTAATGCAGGCTTAGTAGCAGGAGATGGTTGACTCTCATCCTGAAATAGGACTGCTGACTTCTCCATGGCTTATACAGGAAAATCATAGAATTTAAAGTGTATTGGTTGCTCCCACTGAAGGTGCAGAAAGCTAGAGAGATAACAGGCTCCAAGGAAGTGAGGCTCAGGACAAAAAAGGTTCAATTTGTGGAAATATACAAGTGGATAATCAATTGGCCAAGACAACAGAATCTAGCAATGAAGGCACAAACAAACAAACTCTAAGGCCAGCTCAGAGCAGTTATCCCCAAGTATTTACGATTCAAGAGCACAACCTAGACTAAGCTACTCCATATCACCCACCAGTAAGGCTCTAAAGAAGGCTGAAGGGGAAGAGCTCCCATTCCCTACCACTTGTAATGTCAGACCCACCTCCCCGCAGAGCCAACATTACCTGGAGAAGACATGAAAAGAAGATAGAGTCAAATAAGACTGCTTTAGACTTAAAAGAATTGGAGAGATTGGTTATGCTAGAAGATTGCGATAGTATGCATTGGCAAGCATGACTGTTGTTATTATTCAGTGAATGGGGACTTGTGAAAAAGGTCAGGTGAATTATATGAAATAAATAAAGCCACGTTTTCTTTGAAATGCTAAGTGTTGCACGGGTGAATTTGTGACTTGACCATATACAAATAGAAAAAACAGTTCCCTAAACTGAACAGTAATTGCCGGTATTATTAACACAGTAGTATTTGGTCTTCATGTTAGCAAGAGTTTTTCTTTTTCTCTTTCTTTCTTTTTTGAGACAGAGTCTTGCTCTGTCACCCAGGCTGAAGTGGAGTGGCATGATCTCGGCTCACTGAACCTCCACCTCCTGGATTCAAGGAATTCTACTGCCTCAGCCTCCTGAGTAGCTGGGATTACAGGCATGTGCCACCACAATCAGCTAATTTTGTATTTTTAGTAGAGACAGAGTTTCACCATGTTGACCAGGCTGGTTTTGAACTCCTGACCTCAGGTGATCTACCTGCTTGGCCTCCTAAAGTGCTGGGATTACAGGTATGAACCACTGTGCCTGGCCTTAAGCAAGATTTTTCTTGTCTTTTTTCTAGCAAGAGGCAGTGCAACATGTAGTGATTCACAGTGCGGGCTCCGGAGCCAGTTTTCTCATTTGCAAAATAAAGATAATAATGGCATCTACCTCGTAGAGTGGTTATGAGAATGACAGCAGTTAATGCACATAGAATACATGATAAAATACCTCATAGTCAGCATTTAATAGATATTATTGTCACTTTGAAAAATAAAGCTCTATGAGTTTCGATGTGCATGAGGTTACTACAGAGTACAATCATCTACCAGAAATCAAAGCTTATGCTGTTCTTTTAAAGAGGAGAAAATCTGGACAGGTGCAGTGGCTCATGTCTGTAATTCCAGCACTTTGGGAGGCTGAGGTGGGAGGATCACCTGAGGTCAGGAGTTTGAGACCAGCCTGACCAACACGGAGAAACCCTGTTTCTACTAAAAGTACAAAATTGGCTTGGCATGGTGGTGCACGCCTGTAATCCCAGCTACTTGGGAGGCTGAGGCAGGAGAATTGCTTGAACCTGGGAGGCAGAGGTTGCAGTGAGCTGAGAATGTGCCATTGCACTCCAGCCTCAGCAACAAGAACAAAACTCCGTCTCAAAAAAAAAAAAATAAATAAAAATAAAGAGGAGAAGATGCATGGGAATGGGAGGATTCCAGTCCATTGAAGAGCTAAGCTATATGGGCAGGGGTCAACAAATGGTCTTTAAGAGAAAGAAAAATACCACAGGCATCTAAGACTTCAGCTACTTAGGTTCACGTTAGTTTCCAGAAATATGTTCTGCATTCTGCTTTTTCCCACACATTTGTCCCCAGGGGCTCAGAAAGTGTGACAATTCCAGATGTATTTCTTCATGTTAATAAGGCTTCAGGAGGCTACACTTTTGAAATGGTTAAGTCAGTTAGGATTTGTCCTAGAGTGTCCCAGGACTTGTGGGCTACAGCAGAAGTTTATCCCTAGATATTGTGGTTCTCATTGTACCTCCTACCTGGAATCCTATCCCTTGATATAAGCCAGCAGCAGGGCATGTCCGCAGCCAACTGCAAGATCCTCTTTTCTGAACTCAAGACATGCATAAAAAGATTAGAAACAGAAATGTAATAAATGCATTAAAAATCAGGTTAAGAAGAAAGGAATCTCTGTTGCCTCATGCTTCCTCCCCATTATTTTCAGTCCTTCAAATGATATGCTGGCACAACATAATGAATTCTTATTGAAGGAGTAAATAAAGGAATGGAAAAAAGGCAGCAGCTGAGGAAGCAGAGCTCTCGTGAATCCAATATAACAAGTAGTTCTCATATTTAGCTCAACTTACTTTTGTGAATACATATTGTGGACAAGGTTAACAAGATACACAGAGCTCCTGTCTTAAAAAGTTTTTCAGTTTGCTCTGCTTTGGTCTTGGCCATTTAAATGGAGGCTCTCCATACTTGCAATGAGCTCTCTTTCTCTGGAATTCGGCAGGTGACCCTCCCATTTTCCTTCCTGCCCTGTCACTTCATGAGTTCATCATTCTACCTATCTGGTCATCTCTGGGTTGTACTCTGACTCTGGATTCACATCTGTTTAATGATCTATTTGGACATATTTATCCAATTTTTTTTACCTTAATCCCTCTGCACTCAGCTGCTGACATTAAATGGACACCTCCATTGAACAATGGAGGGGGTGTGAAGGAAGTCAACAAAGAAAATTTTGACAGGATACATTGCAGGACTTAGCAACTAGTAATTTAAACTATGAAGGCAAAAGGGCATTTATGGCATTAATGCAGTTTGGGATCCTGACTGAAGAGAGGTTTTGGGTAAATATAGAGTATAGTCATGATGGTAGGAAGAAATGATGAGAGAGACAGGAGGGAGAAAGAGAATAACTAATAATCTTACATAAAAATAAATAAAATCTGCCCTTCCTATTATGCTTTAGTCAGTGTTTGGTTTTTCCATACACTAACCCATTTCACAATACTATGCACTTTTATAACTGCTTTATAAAAGCATAAAGTACAGGTAATGACTTTATAAGAGAACATATGGAGATTCAGCTAGCTTAACAATTGTCTAAGATTCCAGGCTATGGCCAACTGACTCTAGGTCTGTTACTCTCCTAGGCAGATAAAAGGAGTGAATATCTTATATTCCTGTTCCAAAACAATTTGAATATAATTTTCATCAGTGCAAAGAGACACAAGAATGTTTTTGGAAAGAACACAACTCCAAATGTTAGAACTTGGTTTCCCCTTGCAGCTCTGACTCCACAATATGTGATCAGTTTGCTTCTTGCTGTTGAATATGAGAACTCTAAATGCAGTCTGTGACATGACTGTCCTGGACTACTTGCCCTGGAAATTTCTCTTTATCTTTCTGTCCTAACAGTCCAAGTTTCATTAAACAGGATGTCCAATAAAAGTCGTGTGTGAAACAGTCAACATGTTAGACAGGACAAGGGCTCATTTGCAAGGCTGTGAAAAACTTCCCTGTTGTTCCAACACTGTCAAGACACTAATAAATATCAGAAATCCTTAAATAATAAGAAAACTCAAGAGAAGCGACTGACTTGTCTGGGATGATGCCACAAGTCAAAGGAAGAACTTGATACACAATACAAATCAGACTTTGGAATCTTAGTTGCAACCCACAAAACTCACTACTACTGATAGATTAGTCATCAACATAAAACAGCTGGACTTGATTGATATTTGGATTCTGTTTGGAATTCCTTCGTTTCAAATGTATTTTGAAAGTATTTTTTGAAAGCTCTCTTCATAATTCAGACCACTAAGAATGCTTTCTGTAAATTGTTTCTGTGGACTGTTTGTATGTGATACATCTGTGAGCTACATGATAAAGTATTTGGTATTTTATCCTCTATATTTATCATCTTCTTAATCTGACATTTTGGAAAAATGTGTACTAAGGTCTCGTGTGTTTTCTGGTGGTGTTCAGCTTGTTTAAATTATCAGATACTTTCTATTTTACTAAATTATAATGATCTATTATTAAGGCCAAGCACACTTTGGCTTGCAGCAAGCCTCATCTGGCTGGTTAATCATGAGAACGTGATTTTGATTCATCAACAGATTACACTTATTTATGGTCATTGCAACCAACATTTTTGGTAGTTCTCAATAAATCCAAAGTGTTAATATCTGAGGAGATGCCTATTTGATCAAACATTATGTAGAAGACTTGCTCTGACACTACATTATATGTTTTTTTAAATCTCATGTTTTTTGAGGTTCTAGAGGAAAATGAATCTACTCATATATTCAACTACAGAACAGTTTTTTAACAGAAATAATCTTCATTGTTGCTGTTAATGAGGAGCAGTGTTCTCTGTACATAAATAGTGTAGTGAGGAAGAGTGACAAAAATCTCTTTAGTCAGTTCAACTATCAAAGTCCCGGTGGTGAATGGAAACACGAATCCCAGGCTTTGAATCAGTTCTTGTATAAATATGTACTTTGGAGAAAGCTTTCTTCTACTCTTGTTATGTAGTATTTTTCTCATGCATTTAGTAGATAGACACATGTTGAGAACAAACTACCTGTAAGGCATTGCAACAAGTACAGGATGTGAAAAAAAATAAGGCTTTATCCTGTTTTCAGGAGGTAAAACAGTAACGCCGGTAAGAAGCAATAATGGAAAGGGCCAAATGGGAATGAAGGAAAAATCACAGGATTATAGCATAGCCACAAGGCAGAAGGTTGTAGGAATAACCTTTTTTTTTTTTTGCTCATGAATCTCAATTCCTTTACAGGCACTTATTCTTGTTTAGCAGTGGAAATTCTTTAGAACATAGTCTCATGTAAAAATTCAATTTCAAGTATGTATTTTTTCTAGTTTACTTTAGTCCGCTGATCAGTTCCCAGCTCTGCAGGTCCCGTGCTGGCATGGTGCAGCTGCCTGTGCTTATGGTAGTCTCTCTTGCTTGACTCGGGACACATCTGACTTTCGGTCTTGCATGGGGCACATTTCCCAAAAGATCAAGGGAGATTCCCTCAGTTGCCTCCCCACAATCCCTTCATCATCAAGTGGAGGACCAGCGTGGTGTTCTCACTCTTTTTCACATATTCTTCTAGTCCTCTCTCCCAGTCCCTCCATAGCAACTGTTCCAGTGGTGAGAGAGAAATTGTTGTTGCTGGACGGGTCTTTATTAAATGTAGTGGTTCTCGTTCTTACTTGTGAATGGCCTACATAGCAATCCATGCATGCGTAGTTTGTCTGCCAGACTTATGGTGGAACTGGGTAGGGAGATAGGATGAATGGGAGAGAGAAGGGACCAACTTGTAATACAGGAAACAGAAAGAAAATTCACCACTGGCTTTGTACATAATTGTGTTACAATTATAATTTCTTGGTATTCAGAGGTTGGATGATCTTATATTCTCATTTGCTTGTGAGAGCCCTGATTCATTCCTTTCGTTCTAGTATATTCTTAATAGTGTCACATTTCATTTTTGCAATGTCCTAGATTGAATGACAAATTATATGAAGACACCACTCAGAGGATAACTTTATGAGGCAAATGGGGTTTGGCTATAGATCAAGTTTAGCAAATTATATTCAATTATCTGCCAGATCTAAACAGAGGGTGCCTCTTCAGAGCTGGCTGGAGAGGGATCTGAGGCTCTGTTAGGGCTTAGCAGAGATGATCAGAGCTGTCTTCTATGGGTGTAGTATAGGTAAGGATGCAAATTATTCCAGTTCTCCAACTAGCTGATTTTCCAGGTCATTCATGGAGCATCCAGAATTTATAATTCGCAAGACTTTGATCCTTTGATGTCAAAAGCCTAGACAGACCAATTCAAATAATATCATAGTCAAGTAGAAATTAATCCAAAGATACCCTAAGCTCAAAATATACACAGCTAAACTTTTAGTGTCTCTTCATTATATCTATCTATATGTGTCTATTCAGCCATCCATTTATCTTGTATGTATGTATGTGTCTATCTATCTGTCTGTCTACCTATCTATCTATCTATCCATCCATTCATCTATTTATATCATGCTTTAATTTATCTCTTCTGGCTAAGATTGATAGAATGCACCTAGTCATGGGAACCTAGGAGTCTGGGGTTATTTTCCACCTAATTCTTTCTCTCGCTTTCATGTCAGGATGATCATCATGGCCTCCATGGCTTTATTCCCTCCCATATGTATCAAAAATATATCCTTTGTTATGCCTCCACTAAAGAGCAGACCGAGTTCAGATCCTAATTATCTCTCATTTGGACCATTGTCAAAAGCCTTCAAATTATTATCTTTACTTACTACACATATTGCGTCCTTCATCCAATCTACCACAAGAGTGACCATTCAAAAGCAAAAGCCTTTCTATCTTACCCTCTTGAGTACCATTTTTTAGAGCATTGCAAATGTATACAGCAGTAGCTCTCAAAATGGGACCTCAGACCAGTAGCATCAGCATCTCTTTACAAATGCAGTTTCTCAGGGCCTACCCCAGATCTAGTCTGGGTCCATATACTAGAACCCAGAAAAATCTGTATTTTAACAAGTTATTCAGATGATTCTCATGCATATTCCAACTGGAGAACTACTTGTCTAGAGGCTAAACTATTCCCTAGACAACTCTATCTGGATTGTTTTTTCAGTATCTTTGGTTGCCACACAAATTCTCCCTTAATTCTTCATCTCATAGCCTTGGGTCACATCTTTTGATACTTCTCTATGTTTTTGTACATGATATTTCATTTCCTAGGAATGTTCTTTCCTTCTGTGCCATTCTTGATTATCCTTTAATGTCAACTAAAATTAAGATCTTCTGTAATTATGAAGATGGCTGGCTCCACTTGCTTTCCTCAACCAGCTCCTTCAAGTTCAGTGGAGTTAATTTCTCCCTCCCCTGTGCTTCTAGAATTCCTTGCATGCACTTATACTGCAGGCATTCATCATGTATTGCTAGTTTTTTATATATGTCTTCCTCCTGTGCTGGAATATAACCATCTACAACAAGCAGTGGTGCTGTCTTAGCAAATGCATAAATTGATGAGTCAAGGAACCAGGCACATTCACTATTAATTCCAAAAGTGCTCTGATAATGCCATTAGAGCCATAGAAAGAGATTCTCAAAGAAAGAGAAGAACAATGATTCTCATATTCCTCTAATTTATAAATGTCATGGGAGATCTATGCATTATTTTAAAAGTCTGCATAGTTAGGTACTATTAGACAATACTGTTTTAAGTGTAGATGAATAGGCTCTTATAAAGCAGGTTGTCAGTTGTGCTACCGTGAGTTTCCAAAGAAAGGAAATGAAATTTTCTCAGAATTTTTGTCTCATAAACATTCTTCTTGTGGAAAACTCATATTTAAGGGGAACATACTCTGTGAAGTGCTGCTCCAAACAATGGGTTTGTGCAGTGATCATGGTGCTTCTCTCTCTAAAATCTCTTCCCGCCCTTGTTTTCAGCAGGCATATTGTAGGGTGGGTTCTGGGGAGGGGAGGCTTGACCTGACTTTTGTCACTGACAGTAGCTTAACCAGCAACAGAAGGACCTGCATCTATTACCATTACTCATGTATACCTGTTCTGTCCAAATTTTGGCCATTCTGTTATTTAATGATTTTTTTTTTTAAGTTGCACAGATGATGACACATATTAGTGCTGGAAGAAAAGGTGCCAAGTGTGAAAGAATCAGACAAAATAGGTGGAATGGAAGGTGACATGATGTGAGGCTGGAGTGCTGTGGGAGCCAGATCTTGTGATTTCCTACAAGGAAAATCACACACCCTTGAAGGGGAATTGGATTGAGGATCAAGAAGACGACATTGGAGTGTTTCAAGCATTTTTAAGAAGCAACTTTATAGAAATCAACCTAATTGGTATTGTATTTACATACTACATATTCACCCATTTTATGTGGCTACTATGTGGAGAATTTATTTCCCTCTATCCTTTGCCATTCTTAATTTTACTAAAAAATTTAAATCTATGCCAAGCACAGTGGCACATACATATAATCCTAGCACTTTAGGAGGTCAAAGCTGGAGGATCACTTGAGGTGAGGAGTTCTAAGTCATCCTGAGCAAGAGCACATCTCTACTAAAAAAAAAAAAAAAAAAAAATCTAATTTTAACCTGCATTTCTTGAAGTAGAAGACATCACATTTTCTATTTTTTTCTTCACCAGTCATTTGCATTTTTTTTTTCTGAAATATCTGCTTTGCCCAATTTTCTGTTGGAGGCATGTGTATACATATATATGCAATTATACATTTGTAGGATTGATTATTATATTAAATATATGTACTTTTTATGTGTGTTACAAAGATCTCTTGCATGTGATTTCTGTTTTAATTTTGATTTTCCCCTACAACTTAAAGAATTTTTGATATAAATGAAATAATCTTTTCCTATATGGCTATGTGTTTTGTGTACTTCTTATACAGATCCTTGTAGTTCGGGGGCTACCCAGAATCTGAACTCCCTTCTTACATTTGGTAATTACTGACCATAAAAACTCCATTGACAGGCTCAGCTAAGAGTCCACTTCCTAATCTGAAGATCTAAAGACTAGATACTTGCTTTTTCAGTTTCTCTTGCAGCCAGAGTGCTGGTATATCATCTAGATTCAGTCAATTTGAGTCTCCCACCCAGAACTTTACATTAGAAGCCCGTGAAGTAAACACACAGAACTGGGAGAGCAGCAGCTGCAGCAACATTCTTAGCTTGGGCTCACTGGGGGCAATGGTGCTGATGGGACCGGAGTCCATGCCCAGTGCCTACAGCAAGGTGATGCAAACATTCCCGGCTCAAGCATTTATGACTCACAGGCTGGTTCTGCAGCATGAATGTGGCTGTGCTTTGTCTGCCTTGTCTTCCTTTGTTCCTGCTCATTTTCCAAGTCTGCTTGTCCAGCTCACCCAATGATTCTCTGTTTTCATACATTCTTTTATAGCCTTGGATGAGCAGTTATTATTTATTACTTGAAAATAAGAACTCTGGTTAGTACATTTCTCCACTCAATCTTTTAGGATGTATGCTCGTACTTTTCCCGCTATTTTTTACTGATTATTTAGTTACTTTTCATATGTTTAAATCTTTGAATAATTTAGAGTATATTTAGAAGTAAGACGTGGTAAGAAATCCAGCTGCTGCTACTGGTGCTCCTCTTCCTCCTTCTTTTTCTCCTCCTTCTCCTTCTCCTCCTGATCATCCTTTAGTTCTAAATAGCTAGACATTGTCCCAACTTTCCTTTTTAACAATCTATTTTCTCCATTGATTTTTAAATGTCAGCTTAAACATGCACAACATCCCAGATGCACTTCTGTACTCAATTTGGCCTCATTGATTGTTCTGTGTATTTCTGTAAAAATATCTAAATTTTAATTCTGCAGTTTTCTAATCAATTTGAATAATAATAATACGTACCTCCCTCTCTCTCACTTAGAATATTTTAGGTAATTCTTATCAGATTATTTTTCGATGTAAATGTCAATATCATGTTACTAAATCCCTTATGTATTTAATTTTTTATTTGTATTTAATTACATTCTCTTCATAGATTGAAATAAGGATTTGAAGAATTTACATATTTATAAATGTTGTTTTCCTGTTTAAGAGAAGACAACCTTTTTCACATTCTTCTATTTAAAAACAAGATAAACCTTTAAATATTGTTCTGTAAAGAAGAATATTATTTTGTTTTTCTTTTTCTACCCTCCCTTTTTTTCTGATTATAACAATACACTCATGGGTTTTTCAAAATCATGTGTGTTGTAATCTATCACTGTCATTCTGCTTGATGCTCAGATATTCCCCCATTTGGCCAGTGGGAGTGCCTGTGTCCTTTTGACACGACTCCATTCATCTTTGAGCATTTCTACTGTGGATGGGAACTCCAATCACATATGATATTATAGAGTGGAATACAATAAAGCTAGCTCCTCCTGTTATTTACCTTATATAATAGTACACCTCATGCCCCATGCAAGCCTCTCAAGGTTGTGTTATTTTCCTCTGTCTTAATAGCATCAGCATATTGCAAGCTTGACATTATTTCTGCTCTTAGTACAATTAAAACATCGAACACAGTCAAAAATAATTCGAACTATTCATTTTAAAGATCTCTAGGACTTACAGAGCCTCACTTGCCTGGAACTTGCCCCTGATTTAGGGGCAATCTTTATCATCTGCTGAACCTCTGAGAGGTTTCAGCTGGAATCAGCTGAAAGCTATAACATATTTACAACGGTAGAGAGATCTGTTTTACAAAAGCAGATAGTTGATTATATAACTTTTGATCTAAAATGCTGACCTCCAAAACCCTGAAATGAATATTGTTTTTAATCCATTTAAAAAAATTAGCCAAAGTCATATATGCTATGATTTAAAAATCTGCTAATAGAAAAAACTTTTATTGACAAGCTGTCTCATTCTTTCTTCCCTCCAGTCCTGTCTCTAGAGGAAATTAATTGAGTCTGTTTCTAATAATTCAGAAAGTCCCATCTCTCTAAACATGCATTTAATGATGTTTGTTTACTTATTAAGTTTAGATGTTATCTCCTGGGCTCCTGCTTTGATAAAAGATGATTGAGTGAATGTAGAGCACTTTTGCCTTTTCCCAATTTAGAAATGTCACTATTCTTGGGTTCATAGATTTGTAACATTAAGAAATATACTTGTATTAGTTTTCTAGGGCTGCCGTAACGAACTTTTACAAATTGGGTGGCTTAAGCAGGAAAAAAAAATTACCGTCTTAGAGTTCTGAAGGCCAGAAGTCCAAAATCAAGGTTTCAAGGAAAGCTGGTTCCTTCTGAAGGCTCTGAGGGAAAGATCTGCCCAAAGCCTCTCTCCTTGGCTTACAGATGACCACCTACTCACATCATCGTTCCTTTGTGCGTGCATCCGTGTCCTGCTTTCCCTCTCTCTTTTTTTTTTTTTGAGACAGAGTTTCACTCTTGTTATCCAGGCTGGAGTGCAATGGCACAATCTCAGCTCACCACAACCTCTGCCTCCTGGGTTCAAGCAATTCTCCTGCCTCTGCCTCCTGAGTAGCTGGGACTACAGGCGCACACCACCATGCCCAGCTAATTTTTTGTATTTTTAGTAGAGACAGGAATTCACCATGTTGACCAGGATGGTCTTGATCTCTTGACCTCGTAATCCACCCGCCTCGGCCTCCCAAAGTGCTGGGATTATAGGTGTGAGCCACCACGCCCGGCCCTTTTCCTCTTTCATAAAGACACGAGTCATATTGCCCACACCCATCCCCCAAATGGCCTTATTTTAAGCTGATTACCTCTGCAAAGACCCTATCTCCAAAGAAAGTCATATTCCAAGGTACTGGAGGTTAGGACATAAATTTTGGGAGGTGACATAATTCAACCCAGAATAATTATTACGTCTTGATATTATATCTTTATTTCCTGTTCCATTAAGATTTTCCCCAGACACTTCACTTTATGACAACTGTTCTCTTTTAAATTCTTCTAAATCCTCTGTCTGCATTTTACTTTTTTTTTTTTTTTTTTTTAGNTTTTAGAGGCATAGTCTCGCTCTAGCCCAGGCTGCAGTGCAGTGGTGATTATAGTTCACTGCAGTCTCAAACTCCTGGACTCAAGGAATTCTCCCACTCAGCCTCCTGAGTATCTGGGATTATAGTTGTACACCACCACCACACCTGGGTAATTTTTTGTTTTTTACTTTTTTTTGTGCATATGGGGTTACACTACATTGCCCAGGCTCGTCTCAAACCCATGGCCTCAAGCAATCCTCCCACTTCAACCTCTGAAACTGCTGGGATTATAGGCAGGAACTACTGCACCCAGTCCGTATTTTACTTTTAAATTGCCAAGGGTGATCAAGTTTATATCTTGTTAAACATTTAAGGCTTTTATGTTATGTCTATTTGCTTCATTTAAAAACTTGAAATTTCATAAATAGTATTTTTATGATGATGATGATGTAAAAACCACTTGCTATAGAACCAAATAATATACTATGTTTACATTTTGTTTTGTTTTCCCTGGATTTTATAGTTGATCTTTCATTGTCTTTTCTTAGTGCTCTGATATGTTCTACGGGTCTTTCAGTGTGATGTCTTTATGAGCACATCGCCTAGTTAAGAGTCAAGCTGATGACTGGAAGGTGAGATTTGTTGCTTCCTAAGTTTAGAGCTCTATAGTTTTCTAGGTCCATGATCTCATCTAGGCTCCTCCCAACCTAGGGGCAGCATCCCTGTGTGTTTTGTAAGCTGTGGTTTCACTTAAACTGTTCCAGTCAACACTCCTCCAAGAACTTTCCATCCTTCAGAAGTTTTTGAGTCTTTATAACCTCAGATAGCCTTTCTGTGGCTCTTTTTATTATTGTGGGTTTATGGCATTTTTTTCCTTTATTGTTGTTTTTCAGTTAGGTTTTGCTGCTGTAACCACCAACCACATTAACTCAGTGGCTTACAACGTAGATTTATTTCCCACTTACGTTGTGTGAGGCTTTGGGTCAGCAATGCTGGGCTTGGCTGCCTCCTTATGTCTTCTCGTTGTAGATTCCAGGGTGAAGGATCAGCCCCTGTCTGGGACATGCTGTTCTTAAAGCAGAGAAGAGGAACACAGGAGCGGTAGTGTCAAACTACACAAACCCATTTAAAGTTTCTGCTAGAAATTTATTATTAAAACTTTCAGCCATGTCCTATAGGCCAATCAAAGTCACAAGTCCAACATGTACATGGCAGTTAAGTATACTTCATTTAGAAGAAAGCATGGCCACGGCAACACATAATTATTAGTAAATAATACAACGCTGTATTTGTTAAAAAAAAATATCATTGCAAACAAATGGTAATTATTATTTATAAATAATACAGCTTTTCACCACCATTTTAGTGGATCTCGGGAGGAAGGTAGATGAAAAGGGTACTCAATTCATGATTCTTGTGTAATCAGTCAAGTTACTTAATTTCTCTGTGCCTCAGTTTCTTTCTCTTTAAAATGAAATAGTATTTACAACAAACGGTTGTTGTAAAGATTAAATGAATACATGTAGTTAAGGAAATTAGATCAGTTCCTAGCGCAGAGTAAATAGGTAAATACTTAATAAGTCTTAGATAGCATGATTTTGACTATAACCATGATTGATAGGAAAAAGATCAATTTTATTCAAATTGATAAACAATCCATCTTTTTTCATTTTTTGAAAGCCTTTCAATGTTTATTCATGAAAAACATTATTCCAAAATACATGAATAAATTTTAATAGTGAAAAACTTCATCACTTGAAATTTACATAAAACATGGTTGCAGGCTCACACTTATGAAACCACTCCACTATTTATCACCACTGGAATTATAGCGGGAAACACTCAAACGAGCTGGGAAAGATGGAGGCTCATTTCTATTTTTAGAACATACAGTGATCAGTTAAAAATGACTCAAATTTAGAGCTCTCAGCACTAACAATACTTTTGCTTCTTTCATTTATGTCATATGAGACTTAAATATTAAACAAACTTGACAGTTTGGCAGGGAGGCAAAGTTGCATTCTGCATCTGGTTTCTCTGAACAAAAGTATGTAAAAGAAAAGGAATGTGATTACTTTTGCTCCATTATTCTTGGAAAGATAATATCAAATAAGCGTTTGATAGTTTACAATGAGCTTTCCCAGCTTGGGGTTATATTTGTTTCTTTTCATTTTCTGTTTGCTTTTATTCAATGAAATTTATTTATTGCATTATAACAAGCTTTCCATTTTTGGCATGTATTTTATCCCATCAGTGTTTTTGTGTTACACACCCAGATTATCTGTCTTTGTGATAAGACTCTGGCAAAAGGTGTATTCCTACCGATTGTATTAGTCAGAGTTCTCTAAAAGGACAGAACTAATAGGGTATGTGTGTATGTGAAGGGAGTTTATTAGGGTAATTGATTCACATGATCACAAAGTGAAAGTCCCATGGTAGGACATCTGCAAGCTGAGGAGCAAGGAAGCCAGTCCGAGTCCCAAAACCTCAAAAGTAGGGAAGCCGATCGTGTAGCCTTCCGTCTGTGGCTCAAAGCCTGAGAGCCCTTGGCAAATCACTGGTGTAAGTCCAAGAATCAAAAGCTGAATAACTTGGAGTCTGATCTTCAAGAACAGGAAGTATCCAGCATGGGAGAAAGATGAAGGCCAGAAGACTCAGCAATTCTAGTCCTTCCAACTTCTTCTGCCTGCTTTATTCTAGCCAAACTGACATTGGATTAAATGGTGCCCACCCAGATTGGGGGTGGGTCTGCCTCTCCCAGTCTGTTGACTCAAATGTTAATTGCCTTTGGCAACACCCTCACAGAAACATCCAGGAACAATACTTTGCATCCTTCAATCCAATCAAGTTGACACTCAGTATTAACCATCATACAAATGCCTACTGCAAAACTCAAAGAATTCATGAAGTTCATAAACCCACAATTAGCACTTTCTCTAATTCTTGCTCCAAAAGGAACTGTATATTTTTAAACACTCTATTAATATATATTTGGGATACAAAATACTTGTGTGTAATAATAGTAAGAAATTAAACATGGAGCCACCCCAGATTTGCTTTCCTTGAAAGACTTTTCTTTTGAGAAAGAATGATAAATTATTTGTAAATATTCCAGGATAATAATTAAACCAAACATTATTAGCTTTTATGCTTTGAATGCTATGTGCACAGAGCTAAAATTGACATTCTGGTACTTAAAACTCACTGCACTTTTCAAAAGATTTGGAGAAAACGGGGTTAAATAAACATAGCCACTTCTATCATGAGGAAAAACAAATGTGGGACTTAAAATAAACAAAAATAAGGCCCTAATTTAGAAATTTCTGAAATCTAGAGATCATCTCACACACTAAACATCCTGGGAAACTAGCTATTAGATAAATACTGGAAACTACTCATAATACGCAAATTGTTGGGTCAGCTTGCAAATTCTGTGAACTTTTTGTTTTTTCTGGACTTGATCAAGACGCTAGAGCTCAGCAAAAATGAGCACCAGAACTTTCTGTTTGTAAACACAGAAGTGGGGGAAAAATCAAAGATTATGTTTGAGCAGGGCAATCAGGTTCTGGTCTATATACTGAGCTGCCTTGTTAAATGATTTTCACACTTCATGCCTCAGTTCTTCTGTAGTATATGACTATATTTATATTTTAAATGATTTTTAAACAGTATTTTCCAATTGTCTCACAAGCTTTGTGGCTACATTTTATTGGCTTTTATTGCATATTTGAGTTTTATAAGAAAATCACAAAAATATGTAGACCCATAATTTCACTTAATTAATAGGAACACCTAGTGTATATCATTCAACACTGTTCATTTATATCTCTAATGTGCATTTCTTGCCATAAAATGTGCACGTGATTGCAAGTTTTGTCTGTCATGGGTATTTAAGCCAAGCTGCGTTATAACAGTGCTATCATCACACTTTCTTAAACACACATCCAAAACTCCCTTGAAATGAGAAGATACGTATTTGAGGTATCAAGGAGATACCACACTCCCCCTCAATTTTAAAGTTTTTCCTCGGCTTATAGGAACAGGGAAACACATTTGAGCTGATTGTCGACATCTGGTAATTTGTAGCATCTTGAAACAATCACATTAGCTTTGCAGCAGTGTGATTGAATGCAGACAGTGGTCTCTCACTGCATAACTATGCATCCCACAGTAAAGTTTGCAGAACAGAGTTCTGGCAGCTTATGTCCAGGATGAACCATTTCAGCTGCACTTGTCTCAGCGCTATGGTAATGGTGACCTCAATGGTGACAGGACGGCTGTCTTGGAGGCTAAGGATGTGGACAATCAAGGGAAGAACAAAAGTACAGGACTTCCGTACTTACAGAATGTGGAGCACAAAGTGCTTCTTGGAATGGAATAAACCCACATGGGCTTCTGAGTTTATTTTATACTCTGTGGGGTCTGCATGAGAGACAGCCTGCTAGTCTGTTGCAAGGATCACATAGAACAGAGTGGTAATGTGTCTATGATTGCGAAATGTGTCCAAATACAAATGTCCAAGCCTCAGGCTAGAGTTGCTGCAGGTAACAAGTATTTGCTGAAGGCCCACCATTCCCTAATACTGTTCTAGGCTCAGAAGGGAAGAGTGAAAAATAAAACCTGACAACGTAAAGTATAGGGCAAATGACGCTCTCATGTACTGCTGATGAGAGTTTAAATTGGGGTATACAGTTTTGGGACACTACATCTGGCTAAACAAAAAAGTATACATATACAAGGGCCCAGATATTCCACTTAAAGAAAATTAAGTTGAACAATTATTGCACAAATAACTGAAGAAACAGGAGCATCATTGGCATGTGTGACAAATCGGGAACTATTGAAATTTGCATCATTATTATGTAAACAAATAAGAACGGACATAAGACCATATAACTATTTAAATAATATTAGGTTTATAAGTAGCAATATAGATAGATCTCAAAATCAGGATTTCGAGTTAAAAAGAAGATGCACAAAACATTATCTATAGAAGGGAAACAGATTGATACTAAATATTGTATACAGACATATTTGTGTAAAGTATAAAAACTAACTACAAAGATAACTAGTCACTTTATTATTTTTATCTTTTTCTATAGGTGAGAAGGACTTGAAAAAGATAACATTTAAAAGCTTATATTGTTATGTTATGGCATATTTGTTTAAAAAATAACAGCACTTTAATACTTAGTAGTTATGTATCATGGTTCTGTGGTCCTTGGTTACAGCAGTCTTTGTCCTTTTCTGTATTTGAAAAGCACTCATTATCCCTGACCGTGTAGAATTTACAATCTAGGTTGGGATCCACATCTGACATACACAAAACAGCTTGATAATAGTCAAGTGGTCAACTCTGCTATAAGGTTTCCTGACACAAAAGAATTCAGAGAAGAGAGACAGATGCCTGAGAATCCCAAAGATTCTTTCAGGGGGTGCACAAATCCAAAACTGTATCCATAATAACACTAAGATAGCATTTTTACTCTCATGCTTTCAAAACTATATAAAGTGGAGCTTTTCAGAAGACACCTAGTGTAGGATTTTGTAACCAACTGAATGCAGAATCAGATAAGGGAACCAGCTGTCTTCTATTAAGCCAGGCATTAAAGAGATTTTGGAAAATGTAAAACATTGCTATTCTTCTCAATAAAAATGTTCTTGATCTGAAAAGTATAGTTTTTAAAATAAAAAAGTGTTATTTACATTAACATGTTGTGGATATATTTTATTTTAAATAAACTAATATACATGTATTTTTAAATTTTCTGTTTTAATTTCTTACACAATAAATATAAATAACCATAAAATACTTAAACAAGTGCACTTTTGAATTCCCAATAGTTTTTAAACATGTGAAGTGCTCCTGAGATTACAGGTTTAAGAACTGCTTGGGCTAGATGATTCTTGGAAGTGATCCTCAAGGATGCAGCAATGAATTTATCCGAGGCAAGTAAAGAGTACTTTTCAAGTGGCTTATCATGCATTTTAATTGGTAGTTATTCAATAAATGTATGCTTTTTTTTTTTTTTTTTTTTTTGAAACAGAGTTTCGCTCTTGTTGCCCAGGCTGGAGTCCAATGGCGCGATCTCTGCTCACTGCAAACTCCGCCTCCTGGGTTCAAGTGATTCTCTTGCCTCAGCCTCCTGAGTAGCTGAGATTATAGACATGCACCACCAGGCCCAGCTAATTTTATATTTTTAGTAGAGATGGGGTTTCACCATGTTGACCAGGCTGGTCTCGAACTCCTGACCTCAGGTGATCTACCCGCCTTGGCCTCCCAAAGTGCTGGGATTACAGGTGTAAGCCACCGCGCCTGGCGAGTGCGGGCTATTTTTAAAGTTATATGGCAGACGTCGGGGCACCTGCAAAGAAAAAATTTTTGTTTTCTGTCCTGCAAAAAATCTCAGCTTACTGCCTATTTAGTTACAAAGTGCTGTAATATAGATTAATGTATTGTGTAATGAAAACCAAATATTTTGTAAGTTGATCTTTGATTCCTCCACCAGTATTTTCCTTCTTTCTAAAAGTTTCTAGAAAAGTGAAAGCATTGATGATAACTTTGAAGAAAGAAATATGAAGTTGCATATTTGTTCCAGTCCGTTTGCTCTAACGCCTTTCATCAGCTCTGGTGTGCTCACACCAGTGGTCATGAACATTCTGACAGGATAAACCAGGTTTGCTGTGGTAACAAACAACTCTCAAATTTTAATGATTTAGAACAACAAATGTTTATTTCTCCTTCATGCTCTCTGTCCATCCACTGCAGGTCAGTGTGAGCCTCTGCTCAACATATAATCACTTTCCACATAGGGATGTTTTAGTCTACAATGAATAGCATATATGACAGTGGTTGTATAAGATTGTAAGTCTGTATTTTTACTGTACTTTTTTATGTTTAGATATGGTTAGATATGTGATGACTTACCACTGTGTTACAACTACCTACAGTATTCACTAAGCTTAGCAGCAATAGGCTATGCCACATAGCCTAGGTGTATAGCAGGCTGCACCATCTAGGTTTGTGTTAAGTACATTCTATGATGTTTGCACAAGGATGAACTCACCCTAAGGACATATTTCTTAGGGTGTAACCCTGTTGCTAAGTGACACATGACTGTATTCTACACCACTTTGTGAGACTACAATTTCGACAAGCATTATCAGTGTTCCCTGCGACAGAAAGAGAAAGGTTGGAAAGTCAGCCACTAGCTGTGATTACAAAGCTTTCCTGGAAGAGGACTCATACCTACTGCTCACATTTCATTGCCTGAAGTTGGTTTCATGGCCCTAGCTACCTACCGAAAGCATGAGGGCAGGGAAAGTGGTGGGGAATGCTAATATTTTATTTAACTGGAAGTAGACGTGAACCAGATCTCAGGGAAGTCTGTAGTTGCCTATCACAAGCACTGCTTAAGAAAAATAAGTGACGATAAATGTGGAACGCAACACCAGAGAATTTCTCCAGCTGAATCAAATTCACTGAGGATATTTCTCCAGCTGAATTAAATTTCTTTCAGCTGAATCAAACTTCCTGTGGTGTCAGCTTCCCTTCTTCCCTAACCCTTCTGGCTTCATTTCTTGGCCTCCTCTTTCAGTGGCTTGCTCTTGGACTTATTAGTCAAATTCGGACTATTTCTTTTTTCTCCAAAGGATAACCTTTATGACATTATTTATGTTCATTGATTATCAATTCTATGAATTAAAATTGTGGACAAGAAATACTTTACTCCCTCTCCAAACTTAGCCCTGCTCAGCCCCAGAATAACCACCAGCCAGGACCACAGTGATGATTCTTATGATAAACTGAAATCAAGAAGTTTCTACGTTCAATGGTATGTATGTGGAGTCTGTCTGGATGTATTCAGATTTAATTAAATTCCTCCAGTGTGGACATTTTATTTTATTAGTATTTTCCCTGTATTTTAATATATGTCAGCAGCACATAAAAAGACACTGAAAAAACAAAACAAAACATGAAAGCATATCTCATATCTAAACATGCCTAGTACCCAGGAACCTCAACCACATTTATGCTAATGTACCTAGAAATCTCAGGGTTCCTGGTAAATATCGGCCAATACTTATTAACTGAGTTGATTCGGCTGGTTAAGAAAGCTTTCTTCTCTGTTGCTGAGCTGAGCCAGCCTTGCCTGGTAGTGGATACACCCATCTGGAAAGCTGTGCAGAGTTGAAATGCCGGGCAAGGGTTCTGAAGTCAGATAGCCTTGGTTTTGGTACTTGAATCTTCTGGTCAGAAATAAGAGTACCATCAAGAACTTTCAATTGTTAATTAACCTATTCAGCTTGGCAGGAGATCAGAGTCACCTGAGTCTTTTGAATACTCCAAATTCATAGGCTGGGAATTCCAGAAGAATCAGCCTTTTCCAGGGCATTTGGCCTGAAGGTACAAATCACTGTTGGTTTCTCTTTTCAACCATTCTAGGAAAAACAGAAGATAGAAACTTCTTCCAGGAAGCGGGTGTGAGGCATAAATAATAGGCAAAAACAATAGAACTAGAGAATGAGGTCTTGAAATGAGTCCACCTACCCATCTAATACTTGAATCTCTCGTGAAGCATTTCACCCAATTGGTCATGTGCTTACGGCTCCCCGTTGCAGCAATCACAACTGCCCAATAGCATTCATTGTCTCTGGAAGTTTCTGACAGCTGGAATTATATCTTACAATGTGCCAATGTCTATAACTTAGTGATTTGGTTAAAGATTTGCATGCGTAGTTAAAAGAAGCGAGGCTGTTAAGATTTCTGAAAAGATGTAGTTTATTGTCACATTTTCTTCTCACATAAACTCTAAGAAGAAAGTAGTTTCATTAGTTCCTATTCTAGAAATGAGAAAACAGAGGCTTGATGTGGTTAAATGACTTGGTGTAGGTGGCCACATTGCCTTATGAACTGGGAATGAATGAATGCTGTGCTTTCAAGTACCACTGTAGCAGAGAAAAAAACATCAACCTACTCTGCATGAGTACAAGCACATTTATTTGCAGCAGTGATACTGTTGTTAATATCAAATTTTATAAAATATGGGTGACTATGATTTCAAGTTGGCCATTGATAGCTACCATCATTGTTTTTTCTCCCATGCTAGTTTTTAGATTTTCTGTGGATAAATACTCTGCCTTTTCAATCTTTCACTAAAGCTCAGTGCCAGGCACAAAAATGCTCAGAACAAAATTGATAAAAGAGTATATGCACAAAATGTTCTTCCTATAAATCTTAACAAATGGACTGTTACTTTTGCAGAATAATCTTTTACTTTAATAAAATCAGAGTTTGTACTTTTTCTGAGGACCATGAGTCCAGCAAAGCATTTTCAACTAAGTATGTGTGAAATCATCCAGAGATAGAGCTCAGGGGTCATTTCTCTAACATAACATGTCCAACAAACCCATAAACCAATTAACCAATCAAACAACCAAAAAAAAAAAAAAAATCAAATGAAGCTCTGAGCCAGGGTGATGTAATTTATAAACATATGCTAAAAGCTTTCATGTGCTGTGTGTACCTGGTGTACCTCTTCCTTTCCCTGAAGCACTATACTAAATCAATAGTCCTATGTCAAATATATTAAAAAACAAGAACAGTGATGGAAAAATTGAACCTTGGCCTCCTGTTCTTGGGATACAATTATTCCTCCCCACTAAAACTTTGAAATTGTATCACTTTGGCTAATTCCCCAGGAAAGCAACAACAGGTGTGGAAGGGACCCACAAAAGGGAGGAATGTAATACATGTCTAGCTTAGTCTGGCATGTAATGAAGGCTCTGGGATTCTCACTTCATTTCTTCTTGTTTTTATTACTTCTAACATTCCTCTTTTTCAAATTTAAATTTCTGCCATGAATTACACACATATTCAGAGAGGTTTAGGTTTATGCTCAATTGTGATCCAGTGCTTCAATTTCATCCAATCCAAACCAACCCTGGAAGGCCTATATTTTCTGGAGCATTCTGAGTCCTTGCACTTCTAAACAGAAACAGCCTGGTTTTCCCTTTGTTCTGGAACTAGAAGCACAGCCTTCAGTAAGTACATGAGGTCACGATTAACCTCTTTAAACATGTCCTTTTGCCCTTTGAGTGATCCAAATTCAATATCCTCAAAGTCCTAGGGCTGTTGGGCTTGAAGAAATGCCAAGGGAATGAGAAAAGTACACAGCATTTTAATCCTTATCAGACTAACACTGCTTTTCAAAGGGAAGATGGTTGGATTACAGAAAGCCGTAATCAATAACAATAGAGAATTTCCATTTAGGCACCCATTCAAGCAGAACTAGAGGGTAAAATGTCTTCTTGTACCTGCTTGATCTACATGTGAATTCGTGTTTTTGTTTTTGTGTATCATTTAAAAGAATATAAAAAGTCATACAACAAAATATTCTTAAGATAGCAATCTTTAAATAACAAATATGCTTTTACTACTTTGACCTTCCTGCTTCTAATTCCCTAATTCTTATTGTCAGATTACTTCAGAATCCAATCCTTGCTTACTCTTTTGAATATATATACCATTTATCTGCCTCTATTTTTATGTTTAAAGATTGTTTTCATTGTTTTTCTTTCCTTTTTCTCTGTCGTTATGTACTAAAATATAAAACCCCCAGGATGCGTTGATAGGCTCATTAGAAAAAAGAAAAGGGCTCATATAAAGAGATTTATTTTTCATAGGCAAATTACTTACTCTCTTTATGCTTTTGATTCCTAGTCTGTAATTAGACTAATAACAGTATCTATCTCAAAATGTTATGAGGCTTAAATGATTCCAATCAAGTTTTACACAATCCTAGACACACAGTAAACACTAAATATCAGGTTTATTACTAACATCATTTTTGTAATTGTTATTGAAAAAATGTATATTTGGCCAAGTGCTGTCAGGGATTCAAAATATTAGTAAGACACAGTTTTTGCCTTCAAAGAGTATACTGTCTATGGTAAAGTTGAGATATATACACAGATAACTAAGAGGAATAGAACATTTTATAAGGGCGGTTGGGAAAAGGCTCAGGATTCTTTCTCTTTGGAGGAATCATTGAAAGCTTTGATAAAATTATAGTATTGTTTGCCTAAATCTTGACAGCATTTAAGCATCATTAAAATATTAGGGGAGAGCATTCCATGTAAAAAGTGTGGTGTGAGCGATGTGAATAATGACATGGACCTGTGTAGGAAGAATTGGTCACTTGATATGATTGCAATTAAGGTACACACAGTTGAAATGGGAAAGCACATTGGAGTAAGACTAGAGGCCTTTGAGCATTAAGCTACAGCATTTGGTTTTCTTTCATTGACATTCGGGAGGTATTCTAAGTTTTGAAGCCAGCTGCTGAAAAGATATTGCGATAAAAATATTTAGCTGAAAATAATGGGACCTTAGACCTGGAAGGACTATTGGACATCACTTAGTCCTATGCTCACACTTTATTTTTGTAATTGGAAAAACAAAAGCACACTCGTGTACACATGTACACAAAGTGTTATGTGCTTATTACAGAAAAGAAAATCTACCTCTGAACTCACAAAATCTTACTCTATATTACTTGTAATTTTTATATGTTGAAAACAGTACTTGCTATTACTTACCTAATCTTTGTTTATCCAATTAGTTTGTAGATTATTCTATTGGTTATTTGTATTTGTGTGTCACTTCATGTCCTTAGCCTATTTCTCATAAGACTTTCTCACAAACCTCCGTGTGTTTTTTACATTGTTTTGTAAAAGGACTCTATGTATAATGGGTGACAAATATATTAACAGGTTTCCAAATATCAACCAATCCTTCAATTTCTAAAATTCAATTCTCTCAATTTGGCTCTATTCATTTTATGAGCCAATATATTCAACTTTATACTTAATGAAATGTATAAATGGAACACTCTACATTTTGGCAGTCTCCCTTAAGGCCATGTGTAAAGAAATTAGTGCATTTTCCAGCTTCCAAACAGAAGTGCTGGTCCACTTATACAGGGTTTTCAAAGAGAGTGACAAAGACTTGTTTTGCCTCCTAGCCCATACCCACCTTTTGAAGGTGAAAAAAAATTAAGAAAGAAATAGAAATAAAAGAGAATTTCCTTGGGATCTGTTGTTGGTTTTTGTGTCATTTTTTTTCTCCCTTCACTCCCCACATGCCACAGAGGATGAAGTGCTTTTCCTTACCTTGAGATAAGTAACAAGGTCTTGAACATATGACATCTGTCCCTAGCAATTTGGTTAAAAAAATTATTGAGATATTGTATTTTGCCAAGGTCATAGCAATACAGTCTTCCAGAACTTTACCTGTTGCCAAGCAAAAGCCTACTTCTTCTCCTGTGGAACGAGGGTATGATGTGACTGCTCTGACCAGAGAACACAGAGAAATAATTCTGCTGCTACATGACTTCTGAGGCTATATCACAAAATCAGACAGCCTCTGTCTAGCTTTCTTTCTTCAGGTTGCTTGTTTTGGGGAAGCCAGCCGCCTTGCTTTGAGGAAGTCCAACTTAGTCCACATGAAGGGGATACTTGCAGAGGAGCTGATATGCCAGTCAAGAGCCTGCGTTAGGCAGTGACATATAAGTGAACTACATTTAGCTGATCCTAGCCCCTAGGCTTCCAGGCTTGCAGCTGAGCGCTCGGTGAACTTCCTGGAATAGTCTCCTCATGCCTTGACTCGGAATCCTTTAGCATAATTTATGGTCATCTGGTACGTATAAGTTTTAAGGCAATTTGTTATGCAGTCTCAGTAACTGGAAGAGAAACACATTTCATCCGTACCTGAAGAAGACTGAAGATGTAAGGCTGAGCCTAAAGTTAAATGCTTGTGGAAAAGCAAAGTTATAAAGGGAAATACATGAACAAACTGCACGTGCAGGACAAGGATGTATGATCTCTCGAAGAAGAAAAGACAGAAGAAGGGAAGAGGCCAAGAAATCATTCTGAAAGAGATTTGGCAAATGAGAGATGTCCCCAGGCAAAGTGACACTGTAGAGGGATGATTACCATTGCACAGTAGTTGAGGGAAAAACAGCCAGAGTAGAACTTAGGCTACCAAACAGTATACTGTATCTAAAAAACTCGAATGAAGACTATAGGCAAAAAAGGGTTTATAGCTAGTGCTCAACTTATGACCACGATTGGTTCCAACAGACCGGTCATAATACGATTTGGTCATAAGTTGAGTAGGCTATATGTACGTAGAGATGGTAGTGCTGCCTGAAGCTGGTCTGCACTGTCATACGCCCAGCTGGGCAACATTTGCGCTGCCAGACACGGAACAGTCGTGGTGAGCGATTGTGGTCGTAAAGTCCAATGGTCGTAAGTTGCATAGGTCGTAAGTCGATCAATACCTGTATATGCCTTTGAAGGCTTAAGACACACATGTCAGAATCCAGCTGTATTCACCCAGTTCTACTGTATTTTTCGCCACCTTATCCATACCCCTGAGGTCCACATAGAAGTGAGCAGGGAGGGGATAGGAAGGTAAGGAGCAAAGTGAGGTGGAGAAGGGTAGTGGATCACATGCCTCAGCTTACTGCAGACTTTCCAACAAGAAGTCATATCCCAAGGAGGGAAGAGAAAAGCTTTCAGAAAAGCTCAGAATCATGATTACAATGGAATGGCCATTTAAATTGTGATGGAGCTCATATTGTATTGGAGATAAGAGGCAATAAGCAAATTAACACGTAGAGGTCATGGTATGTGCACTGGGAAGGAAAAGACAGAAGGATCATTCATTCTGAATAGACAGCAGTAGCAGCAAGGAGAACAATGTAACCAAAAGAAATGAATCCGTGAATTTATACACACACACGTGTACATGACAAATACATATGCGTGTTTATGTGTACTGTGTTAGCTCAGGCTGCCATAACAACAACAACAACAAAAACCACAGACTGGTTGTCTCAGACAATAGACATTTATTTTCCTACAGGGTGCCAGAAAAATAAGGTTCTAGTGAGGGCTCTCTTCCTGGCTTTCAGATGGCCACCTCCTTGCTATGTCCTCACATGGTGGAGAGAGCTGCTGTTTCTTCTTTTAGGAGCACTCATCCCCTCAAACAAGGGCCCAACTCTCAGGACCTCATCCAACTCTAATGGCCTCCCCAAAGGCACCATCTCCACAATCTCCACACACCATCACATTGGGAGTTAGGGTATCAACATAGGAATTTGGGGTGGACACAAACATTTGATCCATAAGATGTACACACACACACACGTCAGGGATGGCTCTCAGACAAACCATATTTGATCAGAAGGCTAAAGGAAGTGAGGTATTTAGCCACAGGGTTATCTTGGGGAAGAACATTCCCAGGAAAGGGGAAACTTACTGAAAGACCAGCAATCCAGAGTGTTCTTGGTGTATTCAAGGGACAGGGCAGAGGCCAGTGGGGCTGGGTAGATGGGAGAGAGCTAGGAAGAGAAAAATAACAGGTAATGGGGTTAACAGGAAATTAGGGATTAGATCATGTGAGGCCTGTATCTTAATCTAAGTGAGAAGAAAAGTCACAGGAGACCTTTGAGAGGAAGAGCAATATGGCATAAAAAGTAACCTTTAGATAACGTGATATGATGATTAGGAGCACAAATACTGTAGTATTTTTGAAGCATTTAAAATAGATAGGAGTTGCCTGTTAATAGGAATGCTTTAAGTCACATTTTATAGATATTTGGTGGCTTTACTTTTAAACAGTCAGTGATATTTAGTAACATTATAAATAATAATTAAAATCCTGCAATATACTCCCTAAACAATCTTTCCCCATTATTGTGAACCTTCATTATTTAAATGTAATTTGTCAGAAGTCCAATACTTAATTAAAAATAGGTAAATGTTTAACATTCTAATCAATGTGACTATTATATGTGGATTTCAATACAAAGATATGGAATATTTTTCAAAATGTATTGCTGATATTATAAAAAAAAAAAACAGAAAAATATTACTCTCAGAACTTTTCACCTCAACCTTGGAATGAAGCCATGCCCTTCAGTTTTCTGTTCACTTTTTATATTCATAGCACAGCCTTACCCTTGAAATATCCATTTCTCAACATGTTTTGAAGGGAAGAAGTTGAAGAGGCAAACTTATAAAACGAAACTTCTGTGATCAGATGTCATTCTCTCATCTGAGCCCAGGAGTCAGATTCAATGCTGTGGTGGAGCTATGATTTTTTTCCAGATTACACTAGCTTCTAAGAAACTATGAGAGTTCCTATTGCTATTTTTCTCTCCTTCCTGTTCAGGTTCCACATGTATTCTCAGTGATACAATTTTTCTATGTCATCCAAAGAAAGGAGAATTTGAAGAAATTTTATGTTGAATAAAAAGAAAAGTTTCTTAGTTATGTACTGGGAAATAAAAGATAAATCAGTAAGCATATTTTATTTTTTAATTTGCTTATTGCATTCCAGCACTTTGTAGCATATTTCAACAATGTCTGACACCTGGGCATTTTAAAAGATTGAATACAATTTGATGGGATATTCTAAGAAAGGGATTACAAAATTCAGGATCACTCCTCCACTAAAACAGCCCTGACCAGAGTAACCAACTTTTTCCACTAGCTGAGCAGTTACAAATCATATTAATATTGATTTTAAATGGCCTACTATTTTTATGAAAGAAAAATGGTAGCAGGGTTTCAATTATGTGATGAAACAGGCTAAGAAGCATCCCAAATAATCGATGTTGGCTTCTCTCATGAGGTGGGATGTGCTCTGGCATCACTCAGACTGTGGCTTCAAATGGGTAGCCTGGATGCTCAGTGAAAGGAACCTTCACTGTTCTGTGGAGAAATGGGCTGAGTAGAATGTGTTTGTTTGCTTGTTTGTTCAGAATAGTAAATACGTCCAGGTTAAAGGGCTGTCCTTTATAAAAACTTCTCTTTCCTACATTTTTGGTGTTAAAATATTTTCGTCTCTTAGAAAATGATTGGTAACTTTTTTTCAGGAAATTTTGTTCATTTGTTGCTACCGTTTGGCTGTTGGACCCCTCCAAATCTCATGTTGAAATGTGATCTTCGGTATTGGAGGTGGGGCTACATGGGAGGTGTCTGTGTCATGAGGGTGGATCCTTCAGGAATAGATGAATGCTCTCCTTGGGAGGGGAAAGTGAGTGAATTCCCACCTTAGGAGTCCCTGTGAGAGATGGTTGTTAAAAAGAGTTAACAACTGCTCTGCTGCTTCTTATCTCCCAGTGTGATCTCTGCACATGCCTTAGGCCATGAATCCAAGCAACCTGAGGCGCTCATCAAAAGCCCAGCAGATGCCAGTGCTCAGTTTCTTAATCTGTGGGTATATATTCCAGGCCACCATTGTAAGGTTTGTGCCATATATGGAGAAGGAATCTCTCTGGTCAATAAATAAGTATTGACAAAGTGGTTATGCTCAAAACTAACCTAAAATATCATGAAAGAGGAGACTGGAAATGATAGCGGAAATGCCATTTTCCTTCTTGGCAGTCCTTCCCCCAAATCACCTAATGGCATTTGTACTAGTTGGTGTCACTCTGTTTCCAGGTAAAGGGGATGCTGGGTTTGCCGTAAGTTAAGGGTCGTTAAAACTGACACTATTCTAGATATTGTCAACAGGAAAAAAGCTTAGTACCAAGAAATAGATGTTTACAAAACTATCAGAAGTGTTGGAGAAGTGAAGGTCAAGGAAAACCTCTGCTAACAATTAGGAAATCAAGAATTACTGTCTCCAGTGATTTCTGCTGCCTGCTGAAGAGGGTAATTTCCAGAACTTCTGGAAGCTGCTGAACTTCTCATGACTGTCGTCTGCCCATCATATTATAGCTTCTGCTTTTCTTTTACTTTACACATTTTGCAGGATTGTCTTTCTTTGCAGGAGTTTGTACCTGTATCATATGAGTGAGGATGTCTATAAAATGTAGCTACATTTTTATATAGCTACAAAGGGGTTTTAGCCTTTGAATTGTGGAGGAAAGTTGAAGGGACAGAGATGGTGGTGTGCTAACAACAGATTCTGAGTACAGTCACCTAGCTGTGATCCTTTCCCATTTCTTTCTTTTTAACAGAGCCCTGAGTGGGATCAAGCATGTACTTCATCCTTTGCTCCAGAAAGAGGTAAATTTTGTGGGTCATGGAATTAACCCAGTGATGGTAAATGGGGTTGGAGTGGGCATATAATTTACAGTTTCTTAATTTATGTGCACAGTACATATCTCTGTGTGTGTTAGTCTGTTCTCATGCTGCTACTAAAGACATACCTAAGACTGGATAATCTATAAAGGAAAGAGGTTTCATGGACTCACAGTTCCACATGGCTGAGGAGGCCTCATGATTATGGCAGAAGATGATGAAAGAGCAAAGGGACATCCTACACGGCAGCAGGCAAGAGAAAATGCCTATGCAGGGATTCCCATTTATAAAACATCAGATCTTGTTAGGATTCACTATCACGGGAGCAGTACAGGAAAGACCCGCCCCCATGATTCAATTACCTCCCACCAGGTCTCTCCCACAACAGTTGGGAATTATGGGAGCTACAATTCAAGGTGAGATTTGGGTGTGGACACAGCCAAATCATATCAGTGTCTCTCTGCCTTCTATTTAACATGCCCAAGAAGCATATAACTTAAATTTTCATAGGCAGCCATACTGAAGCCATGACGAGATCAGAATGAAGTAGATGTTAAGGAAAAAATAGCAAGGAGACAGAAAAGTATACCTTGCTTTTTAAAAAATTACATAATTTTGTAACTCTTCATGTTATGCAGGAGTCTTCCCCTACTTCTGAATATTTTAAGTGTAAAAGTAAGTTTCATTATTAAGTCAGTTTCTGCTACTTTCGAAAGCATCATAACTATTAACCCTGACTCAACTTCTGTGCTTTGAAATCTGACAAACTATAGGTGACAAAGGAAGGAAGTAGACAGGTGTTTTCAGGAATCTCTCTAAATAATTATTTCCATGGTGAAAACACCAGGTACCACAGAAAACTAAGACTTGACGGGTGGGTGTCATTGAGCCCCTTGGTTCTATTCAGATTATCTGTCAGCTCCCAGTTCTGAGCAGACACATAGTCACATCCATTCATATCTTTGCTTTGAAAGAGTCTCTGACATAAAACCTCCCTATATCCATGCTGAGTAGACTAAACTAAAGGACATAAAGAAGGCCTCAAGGGCAAGATTTGATAATAACACTCATGGTAGAATGGGACCCAGTCATTTATGGAGTGCAGTTATAGATGTTTTCTGCTTCCAGAATGTTATGGCACTGCCAGCATATTTTTATGGTACATAGTGACAAGGACTCTCCTTGCAAACTAGTTAGGCTTGTTTGAACCTTGTGCTCAACTAAACCCTGGCTTTCCATCCTGGCAGAAACCAGTTTTAGCAAAAATCTTTCTAAGTCGGTTTAGCAAGAGCCCTCATGCCCTTGATCTCTGATCACCCTGGCCTGCTGCTAGCAAGAATCCTGCATGGTCAAGTCTAGCAAAAATGCCCCCTATCCTTGATGTCTCCTGTTAGGAATTTTCCCTTTACTAACTTCCATTCCCATCCCACCTGCTCCTTGGCTAGACACTTCCACTTGTTCTTGTATATGAAGTGAAGCCCCATCTCTCCCCGGTTGCTTGCTATAGTCTTGATGCCTATTGCAATAGTCCTGAATAAAGTTTTTCTTACCATTTTAACAAGTGCCAGAATAACTTTTCTTTAACAATAGAAGTGGAGTTCAAGGAGTTGGAAATGAGGTGACCTGGGCCTAAACTGCATCCTGGTTTACCCAGAAGTTTCTTATTTTTTGCCCCAAATACCTACTTCTAAGAGACTGAAGCTCTAGGCTCCAGAACATTGAGAAATAAGAGTTTGTTGCTTAAGCCACCAAGTCTATGGTGTTTTTGTCATAGTAGCTGGAGCTATGACAGTGTGTAAGCTTTTTCTTTTCATGATTGAATTACTGTGGTATTTTATGTGCAGAGTGTATTGTGGTCTAGGAATGGAGATGATGAACAGAAAAGCTAAGGGCCCCAAAACAAACACTTTAGTGCACTGCTGATTCCTGTAGAAACACATCATTTATCTGAACCATCAGTGCCTCAAACTCTTTAACAGGGAAATAGGATTGGCAATTTGTTTGATCACCACACTGAATGGTAGTGAAGAATGACTAATAGTTTTGAAGTGAGATGTAAATGTTAATAAGATAAAAAATAGGAGGGAAGCTTAGGCATCCGAAGACAATCGCAAACTGGAATTAAAGACAACATAGGTAATGGACCAAATGCTTTAGAGGTGCTGCAACATGGAGTTGGTTGCTTCACATAAATAACTTTTTCCTTCTCTTTCCATCTTCCAGTCTGAACCTCGTCTGACTCATTTGCATTTTGATCCCAATGGGAAGATCTCAATGTTTAGAAAAATCCCTCATTTATTTTGCTGTTACTCATAAATGATCAATTAGCCATAATAATGAAAAACATAACAGGAAGTTCTTTTTGGCAGTCATTCCTCACCGCTTCAGGATGATTGCTCAGCTGTTTATGATACGAAGCTGTTCAATTTTGGGAAAATGTAACACAGGTAAAATATGGTCTCAAAATGAAGGAATTGAGGATTTTAAA
>NW_016107372.1:2741864-2759361 GCF_001604975.1 Cebus imitator
TTTTTTTTTTTTTTTTTTTTTTTTTTAACTCTAGGATTGCTCTCTTTAGACTCACAGGCACTGGACTCCTTATCAGCCTTGTTTTAGACACCAGTCAAACCAGCTGTGTTTTAAAATGCATCTGGCAGGCGTTATAACCATGCGAAGACCATTTCACTCTAACAATCCAGCCTCAGGCAGAAGTCGCTTCCTGAGATTCCCTGGCAATTACTAAATCTTAATACTATATTCACTTACACAAAGTGTCTCTCTTTTTCAGACATACATGTTTACTATTCCCAAATGTCTACCAACGGTAAGTCATCCCCCCACTTTCATTCCCTTGGAGACTGAATATTTCCTGACCATCTGCTCTAAATCAGAAGACTGAGTAACATTCTAATAACACATCAGTTATCCATTTCCAAGGCCTCTTTGCTGCCTGAATTTCAGTGTGCGTCACCTGCACAGCTTGCTAGATCATGATTTCCTCAATCTTATAGCAAGATTCTGTTTTAATAGAACTGAGTTGGGGCCTGAGCCTGATTTTCTAACACATTCTCAGTGATACTTACGCTCATTGTCCATGTACCATGGCATGGAATACACCAGAAGGACTTTCCATCTTGGACTTGACGTGATAATAGGCAGTGAATCTTCATCCTGAGGGTTGGTGAAAACCTGTTCTGAGCAGCATACACGGGCACCACTACCTGCCGAACTGTTTCTACTGGCACTGCCATCCCACTAACATACTCTGCTGCAAGAGCTAGGAGCCAGCAGTGTTAAATACCAAGTTCCCCACGGTTCTGGTCAGACAAGTTCCAAAGCTCATGGTGAGATACAGGGCTCTCTGAGCACATGCTAGGGATCAGGGCTACATTTTTACTAATTGGTTGGTAAGTCAAAGAAGTAACCACGTACAGAAATAGGATGAACTTTTTGTGATTTCATTTTTTATAAGACCTATAGGAAGTACACACACCACACACACACACACACACACACACACACACACACCATGCAATTATATAGATAAATACATATATAATCATATGTAATAATGTATATACACATACAGTCATATAAGTATATAATACCAATACAATCATTTAATATATATGTATGCTATCATATGTGTGTGCACATATACACATCATACACACAATCAACCCATTAGTGCACTTTCACACACATACATTTTTAAGTTGATGGAACATTTTTCCCCCTATCATTTCTCAGACGCTCATTGTCATTTGTACCTTAATTTCTCTTCAAAGCTGCGTTTGATAGTCACCCTTCAAAAATATTTTTTATGTATAAAGATGCTGAGCAGCTGGGGGCTAGTGGCGTGGTACAATATGATTTTGCTAGCTGGGCACTTTCTATCAGGGCACCTGACACTGGCAGAGAATGGCTACCATGTATGTCCCTACCCTACGTGAGAGGAGGCATACAGGAAGAAGCCAGTCTCTGAATTCTTGTCTCAGGCCTATAGAAAACATTAATTCCACCAAAGGAAAAATTCTGATGGGAAAGGGATGTCCTTCTCTCTTGAATCTCATCAGAAGCAGAAGTAAGGAGCCCCCTAACGTATCTGTTGTTCAGCATATGACAAAGGAACATTTTTTCCTAGGATACTATGTCAAAGACATGACTATTCTCAACAGTATTGTTTTAAACACTTAGAGTGCACAAAGGTCATTTTTATTGGTTCTCAACGTACACCAGGGCCATAAAGCCAAAGTGCTTATGGCCCTGGGAATAGTGAATGCAGTTCGACAAAGGAAGGAATTGGAGAATTTCTGAGATTATTGATACTCTTATATCTGTTACCTTCTTCCTTGTGAATAGTGCATTTCAGCAACAAAGGTGAAGCCATGGGTAGGCTAGCTCTCAGTCTTCTTTTCCTGACATTTATAAAGCTGGGCTGCTTTGTGTGAAGGTCAGGTGGTCTTTCTTTCAGTATGGATCCATGTCTGGCTTCTCCACTTTCATAAGAGGCCATCAAGTCAAGGCTGAGCTCTGCTCTCTTCCAAGGGATTGTCAGGGTTTAAAACCCCAAACTCACTGCTCCCAGTTCAGAGAGCCTTATTTGTAGAAAACTTTCTAAAGCATATGCATTTGTCTTTTTCTCTAGACTCTGCAAAATTTGCCTTTGATTCAGTAGCACCAACAGAGAGCTGTTAATACATTAAGATGCCGGTAAAACTATTTCAACTTGACAATACTTCCTGTTTGTTAGATATTATTTTGTTGTCTAATTTAAGACCTATCAGTAAGAGCAGAAGGGGTCTACTTATTCCACTGGTTTCATCAGCGTCACAGTAAAACTCTGAATGGCATCTTGAGAATTCAGCGATTTAAAATGTTCTCAGAATTCTCTCTTTGTAAGTGAATCATTGACTTAATGAGATTTAAATTGTGATTTGTATATCTAAGTCTATTCAGTGAACATTTATTAAGGCAGTTAAGTTTATGGCTATGAATTAGGAGTTTAACCAACAGCAGTTTTATTGTGCAACTAATGAAACTGAGGGCTCTACATGGACCTGTCTTGGTACAAAATCATATTCATTGAGACCTCAACATGGTATAATACCTATAGTTGTAGAACTGCAAATTTTTAAATCTTTTGGGGGGGGAAAAAGCCTGCTGAAAGGGAATTTCATTCTTTGTGTATAGTAAACTTTCTCCCAATTGTCAGCTTTCTTATATTCTTGAAAGAAACAACAATGACAGGCTGAGCATGGTGGCTCACACCTGTAATCCCACCTCTTTGGGAGGCCAAAGCAGGTGGATCACGAGGTCAGGAGTTCAAAGCCAGACCGGCCAACATGGTGAAACCCCCCCTTCTCTACTAAAATATACAAAAATTAGCCGGGCATGCTGGCGTGTGCCTGTAATTCCAGCTACTCGGGAGGTCGAGTCAGGATAATTGCTTGAACCTGGGAGGTGGAGGTTGCAGTGAGCTGGGATCGCACCACTGCACTCCAGTCTGGGCAACAGAGCAAAACAATGTCTTTAAAAAAAAAAAGAGAGAAACAACAATGACACAAACCCTCTTCATCATTATCTTCTCTCTGCCTTTCCAAGCCTCCTCTTCCCAGCTGGGGGCTGTCTTCCCCTCTCTTCCCATGCAGACCCTTCCCTGTTGCAGTACTCTCAATCCTCCCTTTCAATAAGGGGCTAGTAGCTAAAGGGAGATTCCAACACCTGACTTTTCCCCTTGGATACAGCCACCTGAAAATTGTACAGGTATCGATCGACTTAAGACCTATGCAACTTACGGCCATTCAGCTTTACGACCACAATCACTAACCACGACTGCTCTGCGTCTGGCAGCGCAAACGTTGCCCAGCTGGGCATACAACAGCGCGGACCAGCTTCCAGCAGCACTACCATCTCCGCGTGCACCATTTCAACTGTTATCCCAGACCCGGTACAGCAATTTGTGTTTTGTGTCTTGGATATTTTTCATCAAACCCCTCCCAATAAGCTTCGTATACCTTTCAAAGCAATGGACCCAAACATCGAACGATTTGCTAAGATTGAACAGATGGCGCACGATGTGTTTCGTCCGTATCGTGAAATTTCTGAAGAAAAAAAGAAACATACAATTCAGACAAAGCTCACCATGTTTATGAAAAAACCAACTCCAGTAACCCCAACTGCTGCCTCAGATGACGACATCAACGATCCGCAGCCAAGCACCAGCGGCCAATAAAATGCTTCATACATGTTTATATATTTTGATATGTTTTGCAATTGGGAAAATGTTTCCTATGGTATTTTTTACACCTGTATTTTGTATTTTTGTATGCACCTGTATTTTGTAATTTTGTATGTTTTGCAAATATTAAACCAGTTGTACTGGTAATGCAGTGTTTTACTTAAACCTGACGAATGTAAAAATAAGAAACAAAATGGTGTAGAGATGATACAAATGGCATAAAATGAGCAAAGAAAATTATGATATATAACAATAATGAAAGAAAATTATGATAAAATATGACTTAAAGATTTTTATAACATCATTTCACAGTACTGTACATAGAGCCTACTCAACTTACGACCAAATCATGTTACGACCGGTCTGTCGGAACCAATCGTGGTCGTAAGTCGGGCACTGGCTGTAATTCTTCACCAGTTCCAACAGTTTTCAGAAAGGGGAGTCTCTCTGATATTCTGGAGAGTCAGTTTTTTTTTCTGTGAAATAATTGGTGTATCCAACCTATAGGGCAGCTTCATGGTCATCTGCTTCATGGTCAGGGCTGCGCAAGTGCACAGGGCCATACACTCTGCAGGGTCTGTCCCTTGGTTAAAGGCTCTGTTGTTACCATCTTGAAATTCTTAATACTTGTGAGTAAGGAGCTCTGCATTTCCTGTTCCCCTGCACCTGCAGCTGGCCCTGCCCTCACGGCATCCCTCAGTTCCAAGGAGTCTGAGAAGCGAGGTAGCAAACAGAGGAAAGGGAGCAGGACTGAAAACATCACCAGATCTGGGTTCAAGAGAAAAGTTGGGGGAGAAAGGAAGGAAGCAGTTTCTGGGTGTCTGTTCACAGAGCATCCCCACAGATTGCCTCTGCTTGCTTTATTGTGTTCCAGTGCTGAAAGACTGACAGGAGTTTCTTTCTCCTCATTCTGAACCTGAGTCTGAGCAGTTAGACTTTTATCAAGAATTATTATGATGTGATAGTGACTTGCAGATCTTTGAAGTTCTGACAAAAGGCCTGAGGAAATGCTGGTTTGAGTTCACACTGAAAAGGCCACAGAAATATAGCCTCTTTCAGTACTTATCCTGATAGCTCACTTTTCACAGCATTTAAATTGTGACATGTGCACAAATCACAGTTTAAATCTCATTAAGTCAATGATTCACTCACAAAGAGAGAATTCTGAGAATATTCTAAATCACAGAATTCTCAAGATGCCATTCAGAGCTTTATTGTTGACGCTGATGAAACCAGTGGAATAAGTAGACCCCTTCTGCTCTTACTGATAGGTCTTACATTAGACAACAAAATAATATCTAACAAATAGGAAGTATTGTCAAGTTGAAATAGTTTTACCGGCATCTTAATGTATTAACAGCTCTCTGTTGGTGCTACCGAATCAAAGGCAAATTTTGCAGAGTCTAGAGAAAAAGACAAAAGCATATGCTTTAGAAAGTTTTCTACAAATAAGGCTCTCTGAACTGGGAGCAGTGAGTTTGGGGTTTTAAACCCTGACAATCCCTTGGAAGAGAGCAGAGCTCAGCCTTGACTTGATGGCCTCTTATGAAAGTGGAGAAGCCAGACATGGATCCATACTGAAAGAAAGACCACCTGACCTTCACACAAAGCAGCCCAGCTTTATAAATGTCAAGAAAAGAAGACTGAGAGCTAGCCTACCCATGGCTTCACTTTTGTTGCTGAAAGCACTATTCACAAGGAAGAGGGCAACAGATATGAGTATCAATAATCTCAGAAATTCTCCAATTCCTTCCTTTGTCGAACTGCATTCACTATTCCCAGGGCCATAAGCACTTTGGCTTTATGGCCCTGGTGTATGTTGAGAACCAATAAAAATGACCTTTCATGCAGGCTTTGGACTAATAACATTTTACAGTCTACTGTAGAAAATTGAAACAGAGAGAAAAGCACACCATTCCAAAGAGCTCTTCGCTGACTCACCATCAAAGACAAGCAAATGGACAAGAAACTAATAAAGAGGACGTATGCTTCTCGGGGGTCAACTCAGATCCCCAGGAACACCGTTGCAGCCTCAATCTCCCAGGAATATGAGAAATTTTAAACATTGAGGTAGTAAACAACAATAGGCAGTTCTATATAGTGACTCCAGCTTGAAGTCACCTTCTAATTCCAATGGCTCTTGGGTAATAGAAACTGACACCAGTGTGAACAGGAAGGCAAGGTTTACTAAGCCTGTGGTTCAAGCTACACAAAGAAATAGGGCACAGGGAGAGTCCTGATGCCAGCTCCCCACTGCGGGCCTCAGCTCCTGTCGTTTTAAGGAAGTTGAGGTGGGAAAAAGGAGAGACTTGTAGTCATGTTTAGGCAGGCTCTTCTTTGCACCTGCCTAGGCAAGTGTCATGCTCTAACATGTGTTGCATGTACAGAAAACGGCAGATTGGACCCACCTTGGGCAGAGAATTTAGTATTACAATGAGATTATAATGAGAAAACGTTAAGGAAAAGTTAAAAAAGGTCAGTGAAAGGTCGGCACTGAAGTCCATCTTGTCACCAACCGGCTGGATCTTGTGAGGTCCTTACTGGGAATGGCAGAGTCGCACATTAGCAACCTTGGAAGACATTACCCAAGGAGATAAATGGTTAGGTTCTTCCTTTTATGGTTAGGAATTTGGGCTGGTCTTCTGGGTTAGGAGGGGCCTTCCTTTCTGCTACCGACCTAGGTCAGCTTGTTGAGGGAGACTAGAAGGTAGGGGAGGGGCTTATGCGCAGACATATGAGGCTCACTGGGACCCTAATTACCATGTCCCTTGTCTGCCAGGACTGAGTCTCCCCTCATACTGTCTTATTTCCCTTTTAAGTATTCATTGAAAATTATAGATTAAAACAAAATGAATATCCCAAGGAGATGATTTCCAAATAATGTAAATAAAGATCTGATATGGTTTGGCTGTGTCCCCACCCAATCTCACCTTGAATTGTAATCATCCCCACATGTCAAAGTGGGGGCCAGGTGGAGGTAATTGAATTGTGGGGGTGTTTTTTTCCATACTGTTCTTGTGGTAATGAATCAGTCTCACAGAGCTGATGTTTTTATAAATGGGAGGTCCCCTGCACAAGCCCTCTTGCCTGCTTTCATATAAGACATGCTTTTGCTTCTCTTTTGCCTCATACCATGGTTATAGGTCTCCCCAGCCATGCTGAACTGTGAGTCCATTAAACCTCTTTTCTTTATAAATAACCCAGTCTTGGGTATGTCTTTATTAGCAGAGTGAGAACACTGGCACAGTATCTGTCCTCAGGAAGCTGGAGGATAACTCTCCCCTCTTTAAGTATGGGCTGCACACAGTGACTGCCTTTCAAAGAGGACAGTATGGAAAGGGGCTAAAAGAGTCACTTGACAGTGGAGAACCTGACAACCATGATGTCAGCCAGGTGATCAAGGTCAACATCAATAATAATAAGTTGTGTTGACAGTGCGTACCCTTGACATGATGTCATCAGATGGAACTTTACCTCCACAGTCACCCTCCCAAAAATGCAAACCTCTAGCTAGCCATGAGAAAAGCATCACACAAACCTCAACTGAGGGTAATTCTACAAAACACATGACCAGTACTGCTGAAAACTGTTATAAAAAACAGAGACCATGAGAAACTGTCACAGTCAAGAAGATTCTAAGGGGACATGATGATTAAATGTAATATGATATTCTAGAAGGGAGGGATCCTAGAACAGAAAAAGGATAAGTAAACACTAAGGAATCCAGAAAAAGTTAGTAAGTACCTATATTGGTTCATTAATTGTGACAAATGTAAAATATAGCTTCTAATCTTTTTATATTATATTATATTATATTATATTATTTGTTTTTTATGAGACTGGGTCTTGCTCTGTCACCCAGGCTGGAGTGCAATGGTGCACTGCAAACTCTGCCTCCTGGGTTCAAGTGATTCTCCTGCCTCAGCCTCCCAAGTACCTGGGATTACAGGTGCCCACCACCACCCCTGGCTAATTTTTGTACTTTTATTAGAAACAGGGTTTCACCATGCTGGCCAGGCTGGTCTCAAACTCCTGACCTCATAATCTGCCCACCTCAGTCTCCCAAAGTGTTGGGATTACAGGTGTGAGCCACCATCCCCGGGCACAAATGTAAAATATTAATAATAGGGGAACTATGTATGTGGTGTATAGGAACTCTACAATCTCAATTTTTCTGTAAATCTAAAGATATTCTAAAATAAGGTGTTTATTTAAAAAAAAGAAGCCAAAGGGAGTTTTACTGTAGACTTAGCCCTACTAAATTCCTAGAAAGCTTTCTTGATTGAGTTGTTTTTGCTACAAAACGGAAAGACATGCTTGGTGAACATTTCATAACGAACGTAATGGTGATTACCTCCCATAAAACAGGAGAAAGCATGCTGTCCCATAATGAACCTGCTGCCTCTAGCATGCGCTCATCTCAGATTGAAAGCAGGGAGTCAGAAGCAGTTAGAAGGAGCAGATGGTGTCTGATGACCAGGCTGTGGCTTCAGATCTTTGGAAGGCCCAGGGAGTGAGGCATTCTTCCTCCTAAGTGCCTACCCTTCCTGAGGCAAGGGCTGAAAGAGCCAGGAGAGCTTAGTGTGTTCTGAATGAGTTAATGGATGACATACCAGTGAGTGTTTTCTATCACATTAATTTTAATATATTCTATGCGTCTGATGTAAAAGACTCAAATGACCTCCCAGTGTTCCTAATTAGTGCTCTCAGTACAACTGCTTTATCGTTTCTTAGAAGTGGCTTCTGCTGTGTTTCTAAATTTAGAAAAAAATTACAATTTATAATTCTTGCATATATACTTTGGGAATTGAATGAGGAGATTAATATATACGTGGAATTATCATAAGTAAAACAATTTATTAAGATAATACAGTGTTAGCAAAGGTTTCATGAGACGTTCTTAAAGATGTGTGAACCATAAATTTTCTGTGGCAGATGCATAGGTAGGTGTCTTTCTTGTGAAACACTGATTAAAAGAGCTATGTGGCATGGAAGACAAAGATGTGGTCCATGTTTATAAAACCAAACTGTAAATCTAACTGTAGTTATAAATCAATAATCTCGATTCTGAACATGATTCAAAAATTGCATATTTTGGTCTGATATTTAAACATTATTTTAGAATTTGGAGGTAGGCAGAAAAAGATGGCAGAGTAGAAGGCTCCACGAATTACCTTCCCCAACAAGGACAGCAATTTAACAATTGTCTACACACACACAAAAATACACCTCCAAAGGAACAAAAAATCAGGTGACTGCTCAGAGTGCTTGGTTTTAACTTTGTATCACTGAAAGAGACATTGAAGAGGTGGAAACATCAGCCTTGAATTACTGATGCCACCTTACCCCCACCCCCTAGAAGTGGCAGCATGGCACAGAAAGCATTTCTGCATGCTGGAGCGTGGAGGGGCATGCAGCAATTGTGAGGAATCGAACTCAGTGCTGTCCTGTTAGAGCAGAAAGGAAAATCAGACCAAACTCAGCTGACACCTGCTCACCAAGGGAGTATTTAAATTAACTCAAACCAGAGGGGAAACACTGATCCCAGCTGTCAGAACTTAGGTTCCTACAAGCCTTGCTACCTCAGGCTAAAGGGCTTTGGTGCTCTAAATAAACTTGACGGGCAGACTAAGCCCATAAAGACTGAAATTTTCAGACAAGTCCTAGTACTGAATTGGGCTCAGAGCTAGTAGACTGAGGGCAGCATACAAACTACTGAGACTCCAGCAGAGGTGGCAGAGGAAATGCTGGCATCACTCCTAACCCCAGGCTGCACAGCTCAGAGCTCCAAAAGAGACCCCTTTCTTCTGCTTGAGGAGAGGAGAGGGAAGCGTGGGGAGGACTTTGTCTTTCATCTTGGATACCGCTCAGCCACAGTGGAATAGAGCACTTGTCAGAGTCCTGAGGTCCCTTTCCAAGCCTAGCTCCCAGATGACGTTACTCCACACACCTTGGGCCAGAAGGGAAACCACTGCCTTTAAGGGAAGAACCCAATGCTGGCAGCATTCATCACCTACCAACTGAAGAGCCCTTGGGCCCTGAATAACCAGCAGTGATACCCAAGTACTATGTTGAGGGTGTTGGGTAAAACTTTGAGACGTGCTAGCTTCAAGTGAGACTTAGCACATTTTCAGCTGTTGTGGTTTCAGGGTGAGACTTCTTTTGCTTGAGAAAAGCAGAGGGAAAGGTAAAGGGCACTTCGACTTGCACCTTAGGTACCAGCTCTGCTACCATCGCGGGATAGTGTACCGACCAGGCACCTGGGGACCCTGATTCCAGGACTTGGCTTTTGGACAGCATTTCTGGACCTGCCCTGGGCCAGAGGGAAGCCCACTGCCTGAAAGGTGAGTCCCATGCCAAGCAGCATTAATCACAAGCTAACTGAAGAGCCCTTAGGTCTTAAGGGGAAATAAATGGTAGTCTGGTAGTACTCCTTGTGGGCCTGTAGTAGTGGTGGCCATGAGGTGAGGCTCCCCTGCCTTTAGAAAGGGGAGGGAAGCATGGAAAAGACTGTGGTATTGTATTGTGGTTTTAATTTGCATTTCCCTGACCATTAGTGATTCTGAGCATTTTAAAATGTTTGTTGGCCATTTGTATATCTTCTTTTGAGAATTGTCTATTCATGTTTTTAGTCCACTTTTTGATGGGATTGTTTGTTTATTTTCTTGCTAATTTGCTTGAGTTCCTTGTGGATTCTGGATATTCGTACTTTGTCGTATAGATTGTGAAGACTTTCTTCCACTCTGTTGGTTGTCTGTTTACTCTGCTGACTTCCTTTTGCCATGAAGAAGGTCTTTAGTTTAATTAAGTGCCATCCATTTATCTTTGTTTTTGTTGCATTTGCTCTTGGGTTCTTAGTCATAAAATCTTTGCCTAAGTCAATGTCTAGAAGGATTTTTCCAATGTTATATTCTAGAATTTTTATAGTTTCAGTTCTTAAGTTTAAGTCCTTGTTTCATCTTGAGCTGATTTTGCATAAGGCCAGAGATGAGAATCCAGTTTCATTCTCCTACATGTGGCTTGCCAAGTAGCCCAGCACCATTTGTTAAAAAAAATGTCCTTTCCCTACTTTATGTTTTTGTTTGCGTTGTCAAAAATCAGTTGGCTGTAGGTATTTGGATTTATTTCTGGATTCTCTATTCTGTTCCATAGGTCTGTGTGCCTATTTTTAAACCAGGTCCTTGCTGTTTTAATGACTATGGGCCTTACAGTATAGTTTGAAATCAGGTAATGTGATGCCTCCAGATTTTTTCTTTTTGCTTAGTCTTGCTTTGCCTATGTGGGCTTTTTTTGATTTCATATGAAGTTTAGAATTCTTTTTTTTCCAGTTCTGTGAAGAACGATGTTGATATTTTGATGGGAATGGCATTGACTTTGTAGATAGCTTTTGGTAGTATGGTCATTTTCACAATATTGATTCTACCCATCCTTGAGCATGGGCTGTATTTCCATTTGTTTGTGTCATTTATGCTTTCTTTCAGGAGTGTTTTGTAGTTTTTCCTTGTAGAGGTCTATCACCTCCTTGGTTAGGGATATTCCTACATATTTTAATTCTCTGGCAGCTATTGTAAAAGGGGTTGAGTTACTGATTTGATTCTCAGCTTGGTCACTGTTGGTGTATAGCAGAGCTACTGATTTGTGTACATTAATCTTGTTTCCTGAAACTTTACTGAATTCTTCTATCAGTTCTAGGAGCTTTTGAGGAGAGTCTTTAGGGTTTTCTAGGTAAACAATCATATAATCAGCAAACAGCAACAGTTTGATTTTTCTATACCGATGTGAATACTCTTTATTTCCTTATCTTGTCTGATTGCTCTGGTTAGGACTTACAGTATTATGTTGAATAGAAGTGGTGAGAGTGGGCACCTTTGTCTTGTTTCAGTTCTCAGAGGGAATAATTTCAACTTTACCCTATTGAGTATTATGTTGGCGGTGGGTTTTTCATATATGGCTTTATTACATTGAGGTATGTCCCTTGTGTGCTGATTTTGCTGATGGTTTTAATGACAAGAGGATGTTGAATTTTGTCAAATACTTTTTCTGCATTTTCTGACTTCCTTCCTTTACACAAGCGCCTGTGGAATTTTGTGGTTGATGGTATAGACCCTGGAGATGGGTTTAAAATCATGAACACACTATATACTATTTATAGCTCCTTACATAAGCTGCTATACCTTGCTGTTTCAGTTTCCTTACTAGAAAAGTGAGAATAAAGATAATATATATCTCATCAAATTATTCAAAAAGTTAATATGTTCATTTCTACAAAGTGCTATCATTGTCCCTGGCTTATTATAAGAAATATGTCACTTTTCTATATTGTTTTATTTTTTGGCTTAGCTAATATGTATTTTGAAAATAACATCATTATTCATTAAAAATAAATAATTTAAATCCAGAGAGGACAAATTAGGACACAACTGAATTTCATTCTCTGATACTCAGTCATCTGTTCTATTTACGGAATTATGCCATCATAACCCTTAAAGAAAATCTTCTCCAAATTTTTATTAGTGCATAGCAGTTCAGAAGCTACTCTCTCTCTCTCTCTATATATATATATATATATATATGTATGAACATATCTAATAACTCTATATATTTGTATATACACTAACACATCTAATAACTATACACATATAAACTTATATATACACATATACACATGCACATATATATATATATATATATATACACATACACACACTAACACATATACACACGTACTTAACCCATATACACACATGCTTTTTTCTTTTACCTGCATAGTAGATGTTTGAATGGAAACAATTCAAAGATAATAACTTTAAAGCCATTTGTAGTTCAGGTATTACTTTATATTAAATGTCACTTGGAGATGAATTCTATTGTGCAGAAAGTTCCATCTGTTTCTCCAACTTTCACAGTATCAAATTCTTAAAACCTTATGCATATTGGCATTTCAAGAACAGCTCCTGAAATTAATTTGGTATAATAATTCTGTTGCTAATTAGATAAAAAGCAATCCAAAAGTGTCTAGCATCTATAGGTACCTGCCCATCTCATGGAAAATTCTGGAACTAACAATTTGTTCTGCTTGGAACAGCAGATTTATATGGGCTAATGATATAAGTAAATGATGTTTGGGGATGCAGGCTTGATAGCCAATGATGAGACTAGGAAATTCTGAAATAAATTAAAATTTGAATGAACATGCCAAATTACAGGACTTAATGTTTCATTCCCTTCAACTCTGAATGCTCTGAAGCAAAAAGATCTTGGCAGTGGAACCTAATAGAGAGCCCAGAACAAACCCATCTGTATATGGTCAGCTAATTTCTGACAAAGGTTCCAATAATATACAACAGGGAAAGTATAGACTCTTTAATGAATGATGTTGGAAAAACTTGATACTGACATGCAAACCTTAAAATCAGAGCTTTCTCTTATACAATATACAGAAATAAATTCAAAATGGTTTAAAGACTTACATATAAGACCTGAAACCATGAAACTCCCAGAAGCAAACATGAAGGAAATGCTCTTTGACATTGTCCTTGACAATAATTTTTTAGATTTGATCTCAAAAGCACAGAAAATAAAATCAAAAATAAACAATTGGGACTACATCAAACTAAGAACTTCTGTACAGCAAAGGGAACAATGAAGGCAGCCTATAGAAGGAAGAAAATATTTGTGAATCATATATAAAGTAAGGTGTTAATATCCAAAATATATAAGCAACTCATATAACTTAATTGCAAAAACAAAGTAACAAAAATAAACAAAAATTACCAAATAACTTGTTAAAAATGAGCAAAGGACCTGAATAGACATTTTCCCAAAGAAGATCAAAAACAGACAACGGATATATGGAAAGATGATCAATATAATCAATCATTAGGGAAATGTAAATCAAAACCACAGTGAGATATCACCTCATGCCTGTTAGAATGTCTATTATCAAAAGTCAAAAGTTAAATGTTAGCAAGGGTGTGGAGAAAAGAGAACCCTTGTACTCTGTTGGTGGAAATGTAAATTCGCACAGACCTTACAGAAAACAGTATGGAGGATTCTTGGAAAATTAAAAATTGAACTACCAAAGAGACAAGGTTTAATGAGGTATAGTTAGTGAAAAGAGAGATTGCGACAGGAAGTGAGAAGATGAAACAAAAGCAAATTAGAAGCAGTTCAGGGTTCCTTATTTATCTTTTCCACCCGAATATAAATTTAGGAAAAAAATCTTAACCCGTGATACATAAGGACCTTTCTGCTTTAGGGGGAAATATGAGAACAATAACAGAGAACATGGCCTTGAGATAAACAGTAGAAAACCTATACAGGAAAACCAACCCTTGGACATTTGAGCCTTTCATAGAAGGTGTTTAGATTCAGAGCTGGCATCCTTAGGAAGATCATTATTATTTTTTAAAATTTAGAAACGGGGAGACTTATTTTTATTTTTGGAACTCTTTAGACCTGAACACCCTATCTAGTGGACATCAAAACTAATATTCTTTGGTGTCATGTTTAAGAAGGCTGTCAGTGTTCTAAAGATAGCTGATGTTCATTTAACTTGGCATAATTCATCAAGGAATTTAACTATCCTCTGCCTGGCCCAGGAGGCTGTAACTTTTCTCAGGGTGTCGGGAAATGTCTAAATTTAGTTTTCCATCAGGTAGCTTCCTCTAATTTCCTTCATGCCCATATGGTATATTAACAACAAAATAAACCAACCACATCTCTGTGGAAACAAGCACAGATGTTTCAGAATATGCCTGCAAAAAGAACCCATCAATGAACAACCTGTACTTCTTTAATTAATTCAAATATTTTGATGTCAGCTCTCTCTCTTTGAAGCCACAGATTGTTTTTCATTTTGAGATTCACTTTTTTCCCAGTAATAGAAACGGATAGCTTTCTTTGGTCTCACTGTGTCAAGATTCAGAAACAAGATTCCTCTTGAAAATCCCAAGCTGTGGAGTAATTCATCTGTAATTACAATTTGGAGCCTTTTATCCTCTAGATTAAGGTCATATCATAGTCATATGAATAGCATTGCTCTTCTTTTATTATATCAAGCATTTCATTTTGAAAGCATTTCTCCTAGATGGGCCAAAATGTATATTTCTATTTAATAAATCAGAATCTTATACAGCTCTGTTTTAACAATTATGCAAACTTCACCTAAAATTTTTCTTACATTCATCCAATATCTATGCTTTCCCCCCTCAAACATTTCTGTGAGCCAGAAGACCACAGATTTTTACTATTATTTTTTAATATTATTGTTCATGTGTTAATGGTGTCTGAAATCTGAACTGGGAAATAGATTTTACCTGCCTGAATTCCTAGGATGGGGATGGATTATATTTTTTTCCTCTCCTCTGAGGCTGTGCTGAAGGAACATCAATCAATCAAATGACAAGACAAGTGGACTGAAGCTTAACACTGAAAGAAATTACCATATGGATTTATTTTATGGTATAAGGAAACTATTTTGGATGGAATATAGTTGTATTAGTAGCTTATTATAAATAATAATACATAGTATTGATCTTTTAAAGTTTACTGATAGCATTGACGTGATCTTGAATGAACTTGTCCCCTGGAATTCACATAGACAGGGAAAAAAGAAACTCAAAGGAAATGCAGATTAATGTAACAGGTAAGGATGAAGCTTGAATCATGCTTTTTGGTTTGTCAAATAGCAGCGGTCTGGAGAGCTCAGCTTTGGGAAGATAAACTTTTCACACACAGATGCTAAGAATGCCCATTGTTTCTCTCCCAGCCCCAACATGAGTTGAGGTGGAAAATAAGAGAGGATAAAGTCCTTACTATATCCCCTTGTAACTTATTTCTGCTATGGAGAGCAAAACAAAACACATCAATTAAAGGCACGATTCCAGCCTTCATGGAATGTATGATCCGATAGGAATGTTGACATCTAATTACGTGAATCAGATACAAACAACTTTTAAAGCTCTGTATCAACAAACACTGATTTTGACCACTAGTGATGCTAATGTAAGATTAGAGAAGCTTGTTATAAATTATAGCCCACTGATTATAAAACAATTCTTAAAATTATTGTAACCTGTGTCATAATAACTGAATTCTTATTATTGGATGGATGTTCATAATTCTTAAGGCAATTCATAGCCCTTACTGTTTCATTAGAAGAAATCTAATCTTCAAAGTATATAACAACAGTTTGAGTTTGGGTGGGACAAAATGCGGATGTGTATTCATGAAATTTTACTCATGTATGTTGTATATAACTCAGAAACCAGAGTCAGTGTTATTTAGGAAAGGTATGATGTAGCACATTCATTACAAAAATTTTACCCCAGAATTTTTATGCTGTAATTATTAAGGGATCCATGAGTTTCTGTCTTCTGGATTATCTTCTGGAGCTATAAATCATGTCTTTGATTTCTTAAGGGTTGCCTAAAAATTGTAAATGTCGTTGTATGACAACCTCCCGGAATTCCTAAATAATATCTTAGCTTCTATCTTAGCTCCTAAATTTCTAGATATTAACACCACACTGAATCAATGCTAAGCAAAGAAAACCTTGTGAATTGTATAAAATCAAACAAAAAAGAACAAGTTTTCCATTATAATCATGATCATTGGGACTCCATTTATAGAAAAAAGGATATAGATCATGTTTTGTGTTTGAAGGGCTATTTTATAATACAAATAGAATTCATAATTAATAGTGAACACTTTGGTTTATTCTATATAGTCACATGGTCTAGCAAGCTCTCAAATCCCACTCTGGGATTAAGGACTGAATTGAGAAAAGTAAAATGGATCATTACTAGCTAATAACACATGAATAGACTAGAAAGATTGCAACCATGGGCATAGTAAAGGAAACTGAATGAGGTTACCTGGATGAAGGAACCACAAAACTAGGTTGCTAGGGAGAGAAAAATCTCATCTTGTCTGACCAGTGTGTTCTGATATGGTGGTGGAAGGGTGGGAGACTACAATGGGCACAGCCCTTCTATAACCCTGAGTATCAGTTAAAAAGCTGGATCTAGTGTGTTATGGGACACCACAAAGAATCTCAGAGTATTAAAGCTGTGGCATGCAGGTGCAGGTAGGTGTTGTCAACCAGACCAAACAGATATTAGGGCATTCAGGAAAAGAGAGACTGAGGACAATACTAGCTAATAATGCTACCCCAAAAATAGATAATTACAATGGATGTTGATAGATGCCAAATAATCACCACATTAGTGGAGAAATGGAAAGGTACTTAACAATAATTTACTATGTATTGGGCTAAACAAGAAATCTGAGTCTTGAAGACTTTAAATATCCCATCGTCTTCCATTCTTGCCCACAGACTCTCTGGTCTATTCAAGACAACCAGAGAGAGTCTTTCAAAGCCTTAGTCACTACTCTGCTCAAAACCTGCCCCAAATCTCCCTTCGCTCAAAGTAAACATCAGCAGCGCCCTCACAGGGACTCTCAGTCCTCACATGATCAGGCTGTTGTCCCTTCTCAAACTTTATGTCCTCTTGCCTAGCTCCCACCATATGCCCTCTCTTCTGTTTCTTAGGTTGTGGCTGTAGAACCTTAGTAAGATTTTTCTCCCTTTGCCTAGAATGCTCCTCCTCCAGATGTTTGCTAGTTAACATACCACCTCCAGTGTCTCTGCTCAAAGGTCACCTCTTAAATTTTCTTAAATAATATTTACCTACTACCCTCATGTTTTGAAATCTCAGCTGGGCACGGGTGCTCACGCCTATAATCCCAGCACTTTGGGAGGCTGAGCACGGTGGATCACAA
>NW_016107372.1:2759636-2815442 GCF_001604975.1 Cebus imitator
AAAAAGAAAAAGAAAAAGAAAAAAAGAAATCACAACCTACATACTCTTTCCTTTACAGCCATTCCCAATCCTCTCACCTACTTAGGCTTTTCTTTTATTTCCAGCGTCTACCATCTTCTTACAAAGTATATAATTTACATATTATATTTCTTATTATTCTCCCCTTGCCTAAAATATAAACTCCATGAAGAAAGAAATCCATGCCTGTTTTCACTAGTGTATCCCAAGTGCCTATGCTTATAATGAAAAGAACATAAACAAAAGTTGTAAGAATAAATGAAAGAAACAAATGCAGGAACTGACTGATGACTACACCACAGGTGAGCTAGAATTTGTATTGAAGTTGCTTTCTACTATTTACTCAGTAGATGTGGACTAGGTATGCTACTGGGCATTGGATAGAAAAAAGAGCCAACGTCCAAGCCACTTTTACTGTTCATGGATACAGAATTGGCTATAAAATGACCTTGAACCCTCTATAGTTAGATTAAAAGTGGGGTAATACACAGACTGAGACTTTTGTTCCCATCAAAAAGGAGTTTTTATTTCCTTATGGACCACTCTTAGTCCTGTTCTTGATCAGCATAGGTGTCCTTGAGTCTGGTCAATCAGAACTTTTCCTTGCGACTTACTGAGCCAATGGCATTAATTCAAAATGTAATAATAAAGCTGTCATCAGCAGATGAATGCAAGCTGCTGTTCTGTGTCTGCCTGCCTTCCGGTGCCTGCTGCTAGCCGCCTTCATGTTCTCCGTGGTGACAGTGGGGGCTGGTGTGGGGGTGGGCAGTGGACTTAATTAAATCATTAACCTTCCTCACCAGTTCTTTTTAAACTAAGAAAAACACATCCCAGATGTAATTGGGTACTAATATGAAATATGGATCTTTAAGGCACCTTCCTATTCCGTTTTTAGAACACAGACGTAATTATCATGCCTAGCTGAGCATGCTCTAGAAGGTGAACTAAATAATGGCCCTAGAAGGCATGCATAATTGGAATAAGACCCTTTGAGGAACGTGATGATGATTTTTCTAATTCTGCCCAAATGTGAGTCTCTCTTCATGGAGCCCGTGTGCTTAGCATTGCATGACGTAAGTGGGATTACTGGGTCATGACAGCCCAAGTTCCCTTGCCAATAGCACTTAAGCCATTTGGAGACAATGGAGTTCAAGGTCATCAATGTAGATGGACTTTCACCTGACCGGGGAGGTCTGGAGCTTGAGGAAGGGAGTAGAAAAGCAAATGAGGGTCATCAATCAAAGCAGACTGCTGAGTTCAGACTGTATAATAGAGGAGGGCTCCCAGCCGAGGCACTGAAGCCGAATAACAAAGAGGGTGCTTCAGCTCACTTTTCCACTCAGCTCCAGCTCTTCTCCTGATCCTTTCCAAGTAACTATTTCAGGATTCTATGTTGAAGGCTATTGATTTTTCAGTAGCATCCTGTGGTACCTTCCTGCTCCAAATAAGCCAGAAAAATGTGCTAAACAAAGCTGAAGAGGCATATTCCTGCCTCAAACCCCATTTATAGCAACAGTAGTTATGCTCCCTTACAGTTCCATTTGAAGAGGGTTTTGAATGAGGATGTCTGATACTTTCCCATGCATACTCCTTACCCTTAGGTCTGGAGTTAGAAGGAAGAAAGGAAACCAACTTCTATAGAACCTTTCACATGTAACCCACTTTTGCACGTTACCTTTTTTAGTCTTAACAAGAACCTGACAGGAAATATACTGGTATTTCTCAAGAGCCAATGGTTGAGAGAGGAGTCAGGGAAACTTGCCCTGAGTCACACAGGTCAGAAGGACAGAGTGGGAAGCTGGCTTTGCCCTCCCCCATAAGCCCCACTACTCTACCTTCCTAGGAAAAACCCAAGGAACCCACTAATCATTTCGATTGCCTTTTAATTGCTCAGATTGTCAGGTTCAGCCTTGGCTTAGTTTTATGATATACATAGGTAAAGCAGAAGTCAGAGATGTGTTGCAGAGTCTAGTGTAGAGAGATAGTTTACAATGAGCTAAATTACAAAAAATCTAAATAACCAGATTCCCCTGCCATAGAAAACATTTTAGAGTTTTTGTTTGTTTGTTTGAGAATTTGTAAAACTAGAATAAAGGAAACTATGAGAGATATGCGGAGATGGCAATAAAACTAGAAGAAAGGGCTGGCCGACCTGCCTGCCTGGCTGGGCTGTACACACTTAGTCCCACCAAAAACTTTGTGCAAATGGACAGATTTCTCAACACAGCTCTTCTGGCCCCTGAAATGTCATGAAACACCAGTTCAATTAGGTTGATAGGCATTCAACACTGGAGAATGAAACTACCTCCAGATGCTTTGGTGGGCTGTCAGTCACTGACCCATTGGAAATTGATTTTAGGAGGTTCCTTCTAATGCTCACTGTAAGTTCATCTACACTGGGGGATTTGGAGTAAGGTTTGGATCAGAGGAACTTGGAACATGAAATAGATTGACTTTAAACAGAGCTGAGTGGAAGAGGTGTTTCCTACTGCAGGAAGGCTCTGTTCCCCAGGGGTAGCAGAGGTGCACAAAACCTGTGGGAGTTCTGAGGTCAGAAGAAAGGGAGTCGATGCGTATTTGACTTTGCAATGGTTGATGGTCTGGCATGAAGAAAAGATGAAGTCTTTTTCAAATGAGAGAGTAAATACGTATGTCGTTGGACCTCCTGTGGAGCAAGGATGGCTATGATTCTGCATTTCTGTAGAAACACAGGTTGTGTAGGTACCAAAAATAAAATTCACAAATTTGGACCAAAATAATATGATAGCTTCTTTATCTTATTTTGAGATTATTCTTATTTGGTGATTCTTTTAGAATGTTTTCAGAAATCTGAAAGAAAACAGAAAAGTTTCTTTTTGCTTAGTATCTCTCAAGCTGGCTGCACATTCAAATCACTGAGGGGCAGTTTAATAAAACACGGATGCCCCAAAGTTCTATTGTAATTTGTCCATGGTGCAGTCCAGGCTTCAGTATTTTTTAAAGCTTCTCAGATGATCTATTGTACAGCTAGCATTGAGAACCACTGCATTAACTTAAAACCATGTAATCCTGAGCCTCAGACATTGAACACAGAATCAAATAATATTGTTTTTAATCCACTCCCAACATGTGGGTATAAAACAGTGAAACACATTGCCTTTTTCAAGGGAGGAAACATCCGTGCCTCTGCAACTTGGAGAGCAGGAAAGCGTTGGTGCTTTCAGAATGCAAGAGGTGGCACCCAGTGCTAACAAATTATAACAGAGGATGTTGGGGCAGATGTGCTTTTGATGGGACTGCATTTCTAATCATCGGGTGGAAATTGTGTTCAGCAGACTGTGTCTGACTACATCAGAGGATGGAGTAGTGTGTGAAATGAATATATGAGAAGCCTCCCCCTAGGAAAGCCAGAAAAACAGGGCAGTTAAATTCAACACCTGAGTTAAATATAAACAGTAGTGAGGCTAAAATATTAAATATATAAATATAATAAACTAAGGGTCTTATGTGGAACAAACAATGCCCTGAACCCTCAGGATGCAGAAATGATTGAGGCACAGACTATCTTGTTGGAGAGCCCAGTTATTACTGATGGAGAGACAGCTATACAACTAGGACATAAGGCAGGAGATAAGGCAGCATCTGGAGACATCCAGAGAGTGGTGCTGAAATGATTAGAATGCAAAGGAAAAAAAGGCACAGAGAAGGGGTTTCAGAGCCAGAGGCATCTACGTTTTCATCCTGCCAGTTCCAGCCACTTGGTATATGCGTTGCCTTAATTAAGGCAATTAACCTCTACCTGAACCTTGCCATTTCCACATGGAAATAAGGAAACCAAGTTTAATGTGTTGTTATAAGGATTTGTAATTATGGATGTTATATGCCTAGCACTGTTACTAGGGAATGGCAGCTTTAGGGTGAACACAGGAAAAGGGGACTACAAAGTTAACATGGCCATGTAACTGATTACTGTTACTTGGACTTTCAGTATAAAAGGGTATGTTTTAATAATTGTGCTGCAATAACACTCTAAACTTGCAAAGTCTTATATATGGTCACCTTATAGGTGATACTGAGAAGTTGTCACTGATCAGGCATTTAGGCCATAAGATTTGAATTACACTGTCAGGTTCAAATGTTGTGTACATTGGCCGGGCGCGGTAGCTCATACTTGTAATCCCAGCACTGTGGGAGGCTGAGGCGGATGGATCACGAGGTCAGGAGTTCGAGACCATCCTGGCCAACATGGTGAAACTCCATCTCTATCAAAAATACAAAAATTATCTGGGCGGGGTAGCGGGTGCCTGTAGTCCCAGCTACTCAGGAAGCTGAGGCAGGAGAATTGCTTGAACTTGAGAAGCAGAGTTTGCAGTGGGCTGAGATCGCGCCACTGCATTCCAGCCTGGGTAACAGAGTGAGACTCCGTCTCAAAAAAAATAAAAAATTGTGTACATCACTCACTGGCTATGTAACCTTGAGTCGGTTAGTTAACCAATCAGAATCTCAGTTTTCTCAACTCCAAAATGGGATTGATAATAGTACCTTTCATATGTAAGTAGGCAAATTAAACGTTTAAAATTTGTAATGTCTTTAGATGAATCTATAGGATATCTTAAGCTCTCAGTAAGTTCCAGTTAATGTTATCACAGCTAGAAATAGTGAAAGATTTACAATTAGAAGGGAGAGAAGCAGGGAAAAAATGGAAGTCACTTATTACAAAAGAAGAAAAGGACTCAATTCAACAGATGTGGAAATAAGAAGAGCAATATTGACTTTTGAAAGAATAATTTGCTAGTTTAATGGGATCTAAAAACTTGCAGAGTGAGGGAACAAGAAAGAAATGTAGTCTTTGCCTGCAGATCAGTCTTCCTAAAGGCTTGGCGGTGAACAATAGGAACCGCGTGACCGGAAATTGGAGGGGGATGACGTATTGAGGAAAGGAAGTGAAATCTCTTGGGTATTCCTAAAGACAAGCAGGAAAGTGTTAATGGAGTGGGTGAACTTCAAGTACGAAGGATGGTGGGGGTAGTTAAGGATCAAAGTTCTTGGGGTAGGGACAGAATCATGGTCAGATAGGTGAGATGTAATCTTAGAAAGATAGAAAGAAATTGCCCTTGTATTTATTTTGTAGGCTTTATGCAATTGGAATGAGAGAACAGAGAATGGGAGCGGACATAGAGAAGTGTTCACATGGAAGTCTGTCTTCTCCCATGGGTTCCTAATCCTCTGTGGTTCTTGAGGGGTTTTCCTTCCACCACCATTCTAGATTGTCTTTTTCCTCTTTCTTCACAAAGACTGTTTTGCAATTGCCTATAGGATTTGCTGTCATCCTAACTAAATACATAAATGAATAATAAAAATAAATAAACTCAGTTGAGTTTACATCTTTTAGCTGTTATCTAGCCACTCTCCTTGTCCAAACTTTTTGAAAATTGATCTAAATTTGCCTAACCCTATGGCCTCCTCCCATTCATTTCCAAACTTACTGCCATTTGGCTTTTGACCCCTTCACTCACCATCCACCATGTTTCTGGTAGTTATCTTTTATTTTCACATTGAGAGCTGAATAGATTTTTTCAAATTTTTAAGTGTTTTTAGTGCTTATCTTACCAGACCTACGAGTTGCATAAGCACTCTGCCCTTCTGGAACTTTCCCACTGTATTCTCCTGGTCCTGCATCTCATCAACATGACTGTTGCCCCTTTCTCACTCACAGGCTCTCTTATTGTGGCCATGTCTTCAATAGTGTTCTTTGGGGTCTATCCTCAGCCCACTCATATTTGCACGCTTCACTGTTCTCGGGAGATATCATCCACTCTAACATTTTTTTAACTGCTCCCTGTTATTCTCAAATAACTACATTTATTTTATCTCAAATAAAATAATTCGTGATTCTCAAATTGCTACATTTATCTAGAGTTTTAAACTTTTGCACCCAACACCTTGAATAAAGTCTCTGGGATCTCAAACCGGTACCTGAAACCCAGCATTTATAAAACGGAACTCCTCATCAAACCACTCATTCTGTTTCCATATCCCCGTAGACTCTGCTTATTAAAAGTCCCAGTGCAGGTTCTGAAGTTCAAGTGCCTGAGCATAACACTCAGCTTCGTCATTTCCCACCTGTGTGACCTTATGTAAAACATTTAATATTCCTATACCCAAATTTCCAATTTTTTCTTCTAAAATGGAAATAATAGAATTTAGTCATCTCGGGTTATTGTGAGGATAAAGTTTTTAAAAAGTGAAAATCACATAGAAGAACGCTTAGTGTATAAGTGCTCAATTAAAGATAGCTATTATTGCTTTTTCAATATTCTTATTCTGTCTTTTCACTGGAGCATTATAGCCTACCCATTTACTCCCACTAGAAGCTTAGGAAATGTTTCTGATTCTGCCTTCCTCAGTCTCCACATCTATCAATGGCTAGCCCTCAGTAATTTTACTAAGCATTTAAAAAAAACCTGTCTTCTCTTTTTATTTCTGGTCTGTACTAATTTAAACCCCCTCCAAATATTTTCTGCATTACTGATAGTGTCCCAAAGGGCCTCTGGACTTCAGATCTGTCTCCCACAAATCCATTTTAAACCCAGCCCCTTGGAGTTTAATTAAAAGACAGACGTGACACTGGAACGCTCATATTTAAAACTCGTAGATGGCTCCCATGTCTACCAAGTAAGTCAGGTTGTTGGTATGGCATGTGAGCTATAAGCCTAATGCCAAATCCTTGAAACATGTATGGAAGTGTCATGGGTCCTGGACACAAAAGCTAAAAAGAAGCTGATTCAGCCAGATTGTATGGACTTCCAAAGAAAAGAGGCTGGTGGTTGAGATGAAGAGTGTAACAGTACTTTTTCTCCTTATTTTCTTCCTAAACATTTTATTCTCCTAACTCATGCGTGTATGTGTGTGTGTGTGTGTGTGTGTGTGTGTGTGTGTGTGTGTCTACATGCTGCATGAAACGGGAACCATGAGAGAGATCAACCCTGATAGTGCTAGGAAGTGCAGTGGTACCATGGAGGTGGGGGGAAAATCTTGGTTAAAGGAAAAAAAAAGGCCATAAAAATGTTGAAACGAAAAATTCCAATTTTCTGTATTGGAATTATAGAAAAATTAGTTTATGCTAGACATAAGAAGAGATGGTAGGTTACAGTCATTAGAAAAATAAATGATGGTAATTCTTGGCCTCAGGAAAACTTTTTGATAAAAATACAGATAGATATGTTAGATAGATAGATAGGTAAAGAATATGTCTGCCTTTATATTCTTATATATTTTTTACATATATTTATATAGTCACCTCTCAGTATCAGTGAGTGTTGGTTCCAGGGCTCCCTTGGATACCAAAATTCATGGATTCTCTGGTCTCTTACATGACTAAAAACTACACACATCTTCCCATATACTTTAAGTGATCTCTAGATTACTTATAATACTGAATACAATGTAAATATTATGTAAATATTTGTTATAGTCTATTATTTTTTATTTGTATTATTTTTATTGTTGTAATTTTTTATTGTCTTTTTTTCCAAATATTTTCTATCTGTGGTTGGTTGAATCCATGGATATGAAACCTGCAGACATGGGGAACTGTCTATAGACAGATAATTGTATCTATCTATTTGTGTGTTTAGATAAATATCTATATCTGTATTTACATATATAAGATAAACAAGAATATTTAAAAATTATGGAAAATAGTTGTAAATAATTTTAAATAGGATTGTCATAAACAGGAATAAATAACTTAATTTGTGATTTTTAAGATGTTATCCAGACAGAGTAAGATTTAAGATACCCTAACGTAGATTAAGAGACCATGCTGGAGACTGAGGTGGAAGAAGAGGATCAGGAGTTGATTGACAGTCATTTGGATAATGACCTGAAAACCTGAGTCAAGCCTGTCTTAAGATTCATACTCTAACAGTAGCGTAATGTCTAAGTCAAGGAAAAACTTTCCATTCAGCCAGGTTTTGAGTGTTGGAGGCTTTCTGATCTCCAGGTATGGGGGGAATTCTAGGGATAAAACCTGAACACACAGAGATGCCTGCTGAATGCCGTCAAAGTTATGAACCAAAAGTGAGGACATGTCATGCTGGTGTGTATGGCTCTGGAATGAAAGCACAGAGCAGCAGTTGGGATTATGTAGAAACTTAAACAACAAGGAAAAGTCAGGGGAATGCAGAAAAGTCATGTTCAGAGAGGTTGGCAGAGGCAGCAAAGAGACAGTGTTTGCTCCTGACTCAGGAGGTCAGGAGGTTAGTAGAGTTGATGAAGCAAGTAGGGTTGATATAATTTGAAGTTTGTCCCCCCTCCTGTTAAAATGTGATCCCTGTTGCTGGAAGTAGGGTCTGGTGGGAGGTGTTTGGGTTATGGGAGTGGATCCCTCACGTACGGTTTTCTTTCCTCCCTGCAGTAATGAGTTTATGTGAGATCTAGTTGTTAAAGAGTCTGGGACCTCCTCCATTTTTCTCACTCCCTCTCTCACTGTGTGACATGCTTGTTCCCCTTTGCCTTCCATCATGACTAAAAGCTTTCCGAGTCCTCACTGGAAGCCAAGCAGATGCAGATGCTATGCTTGTACAGCCTGCAGAACTGTGAGCCAAATAGACCTCTTTTCTTTACAAGTTACCCAGTCTCAGGTATTCCTTGAGAGCAATGCAAAATGGACTAACTCGAGATGAATAAAGTTCTGATTCTAGGATAGAGGCATTTTGTTACTTGATCCTATTTATGTTACCTCTTACCTGTGAAGTGGGCCTGTGGGTACTCATTCCATGGAGAAGGCAACCAAAGGCCTTCTAACAAATGCTGTCTTTGATGAGAACAAAAGGCTGGGAATCATCTCATGTAAAATTAATTAAGGGTAGTGTAAGGTGCTTTTGGTTGCAATTATCAATGAAACCAGTTACACACTTAGTCTGCTCAGCAGTAGAAGACCCAGTTTCTGTCCATATTCCTGCTCCGTTGTCTGTACCCAGTTACACACTCAGCCTGCTCAGCAGTAGAAGACCCAGTTTCTGTCCACATTCCCGCTCTGATGTCTACACCCATTGGCCATCATCCTCTAGCTTGCCTCTTCATGATCACAGAATGGCAGCGACAGCTCCAGATACTACACCACACCCTGAGACACGTGTCCACATACAACCTCAACAAGGGGTAGAAAAACACAGAAGATTCTTTTTAAAACAGGTTTTTCTTAATAAGAAAAGCATTTCCAAGGACACTTGGAGGAATTTTTTTCCTTTGTCTTCTTGATCAACATGTTTATCATGTCTATTACTCTATTCATTATTGGCAAAGGGAGTGGAATCCCCATGAGTGAACTAGACTAATTGCCATCTTCCAAACGTGGTTATAGAAAAAGTTCCCCATCCTAAGCATGTGAGAAGAGAACGCAGGACTCTATGGACGAGAGGAATGGCCTTCCTGTTGGTGGTATCTGTCTTCAGAGTGTTTCACGGACATTGAAGTTGCCACATTATAGAAGAGAATCATGTCTGGATGAAACATCTTAGAAAAACTCATTTCTCTCATTACTATAAGGTTTGACTTCCCCATTAATTGGGAATTCATTCTGCTAGGGACTAGGGAGATTTGCACTTGGCCTGGACTGCGCTGCTACACTCACAGGTCTTTGCAGGGAAAGACCAGGGAAGGAGCAGATTGTTGGACAGTACCCCCATTGCTAAAACATATCAACAGGTTTTCCAAATTGCAAAAGCAGAGATTCAAACTGAATGTACTTCCAGACATATTTCCACAAATCAAGACGGGAAATGTGCTCACCTTGCAACTATCAGATGGACCCACTTTAGAAAGAAGATCACTCCAGGCAGGGTGAGATCATCACAAAACGTAAAGCTAAAAATATGTCATTTGCATGAAAAACGTTAAGTAGGCTAGCTTGAACAGAGTCAAATGTCTAATGATAGCCGAGAGTAAAACTTTAATTTCTTGAATTACTTGAACGATGGCATTGCATTTTTGGTCATTTCAGAATTAATGAGGGGAAAAAAAAAGCTATAACTTAATTATAAACTTCTAAATTTTTCCTGCCTTGGGAAATAGATTATAGTGGTAGTTATTGAACCCAATGTGCTTTAAGGGTCACTGTTTATAATTCTCAGATAGTATTGAGGCAGATGTTATGCTAACTGCCTTTCTAAAAGTTATTACAGGATATAGCCTATGAATTTGGTGATGGGTATGTGGGAGTGTGTATGGGTTGCCTAAATCCTAAATGTGAAATACCAAATCAAAACTAAAACCAAAAGTACAAAACTACATCCCACAAATCAGTTGACCAATGATGATTAGTTGAATTCTAGTTGATTGAAACTTGACTTCAGATTGTTCTTTATATTTTCTGCTCTGTGGTTCCACGAGTTTTCATCAGAATGAGCCCACTTTCATGGGCCTATGTGGATGTCATGACCCCACAGAGGAAGCCCAGATTCTTCCGTTTGTTTCGTAACTTGAATTTAATTTGATGTGCTTTCACGTGTATTGTCTGATCTAATTATCATAGAAGCAAACACATGCATTTTGCAGGGCAGAATACAATATCCCATTTTATAGGTAAACAAACAAAGACTTGGGTTTAAGTATGTTTTCTAAGGTAACACAACTAGTAAGTGGCAAAACTGAAAATCAAGCCCAGGTATTTTATCTTCAATTCAGAAGTCTTTCCACTCTTAGTACAAAAAGTCCCATTTATATTGTCCAGTCCTAATTTTACATAGTAGATTAGAATCTCTGTAACTATGCTCAGACTTGCAAGAACACGAGCATGGTTTCTTTAGAGGGCAGAAGTGCTGTGAAAATAGGCCCCTGTTCTTCTTGCTAAAGTGTAGCAGAGTTCCCAAAGGAAAAATCAGAGACACACTTAAGTGAACGCACCAAATTGAAGTGTTGTCTCCCACCACCTCCCACCACTTTCAAAACACAGGCTTAAAATTGAAAAAGTTTGTTGTTTAATGTATGCGGAAATGGAAGGATAGTCGCAGCTCTGCTCAGGAGTCGGAGACGAGGCTTTGGAATCAGGGAACACCCTCCAGGTCCCACCTGCACTTAATTCTGCCCCATCCCACCTCCACCACTGACTGTAGATCCTAAAGACTCAGCTAAAATAACTAATCCTCAGTTCTAGCCTCACCAAATTCAGCTAATAATAGCTAGAATGTTGTACTTTGATTTACAACAGTCAACAAAAGTCATTTACATTTTAGAACAAGGAAGTCTAAGCAAATAACCTACCTTCTAACTTTGACAAGAAAGAGTAAGTCACTTCACAGAAACTCCTAACAGATCTACGGACTTTCCTGGTTTGGGTGATGTATTCTTTCTTCCTTCTCTTTGAAAACAATGGGAAAGCTATTATTTCATTTTCCAATAATTATTTGTTTGTGTTTCCAATTCTTCCTCCCCCTGCCTTCTGAGAAGCTTCTTTCTGTCATTATGTTTTCTTTGCACAGTTGAACCTTGAGCAACATGAGATCTTGGGGTGCCGATGCCCTCATGCAGCCCAAAATTTGTGTATAACTTTTCACACCCTAAAGTTAACTACTAATAGCCTACCATTGACCAGATTCTTATTAATAATATGACAGTCAATTTATACATATTTTATATGTTTTATGAATTTTATACTGTATTCCTACAATAAATAAGCTAGGGAAAAGAAAATATAAGAAAGTAAAAATACATTTTTATATTTTTATAAAAAGTAAACATATATTTTTATTTTTTATAAAAAGTAAAAATATATTTTTATAAGGAAATAAAAATGTATTTACTACTTTTTAAATGGAATTGGAGCCTCATAAAGGTCTACATCCTTGTCATCACCATGTTGAGTAGGCTGCAGAGGAGGAGGAAGAGGAGGAGTTGGTTTTGCTGCCTCAGGGGTGGAAGAGAAGGAAGAAAATCCACATATAAGTGAACACATGCTAAACCTGTGTTATTCAAGGTCAACTGTATATACTCTTTTCCCCATCAACATTTAAACATAATCCTTAAAGTAACCTCCCTCTTCTCCATGGTTCTCTAATCTAATCTCTCTTTCTGTCATAGCCAATTCAAAGAACTATCTATATGAAGTGCGTTTCTGTTTTAATTTCTACAATTCAAGTCTTAACCTACTGCCTGCTGGTTTTTGTACTCCCTAACACCTCAAAACTATCCCTTCCAAAGATAGGTTTATCATTTATTTTTGAAAATGGGACACATTTGAGAATGAAAGATGGGTTAGTCATACCATTTTAGCCTAAATTTGGACTTTTCTTGGCAACCTAGCACCTAAATAGACACGTCTCAGTCCTTATTTGACTCAATTGCTTGGGAGCATTGCACGCTCAAACATTCATTTCTGTAAGCACATTTTTCCTGCCGCCTCTGTGACAAAATGCCCTCTGGTTTTCCATATACTATGGTTGTTCTTTATTATTGTTTCAGGGGCTTCTGTTCTTCCAAATCACAGCAGTTCTGTGTTTCACAGGGTTTATTCAAGATCTTCCAACTATTTGCCTCTATGAATGCCATTCATTCCCATAATTTAATTACCATCTAATGATACTAACTCATAAATTCACAACTAAAACTCACAAGTCTCTTTTGATATTCCAATCCTAATATCCTACTGTGTACTAGATCTCTGCTTCTGCCTTTCCCACAAATACCAGAAAATTAACATGCCAAAATCTAAAACCTTATTTCGCCAAAAATCCATTCCTCAATCTAATCCATCATCAAAGCCTGCATTCCATTAAATGTATGAGACCTTCTGAGTTTATTCTCTCTTTCCGCCACTTCACCAGTTCAGGCCAGCGTCATTTTGTGTTTAAGCTTCTATAAGAGCCTCTTTAATCTAAGTTTGCTCTCCTTTAATCAGATTTCATTATGGCAGGCAAACTGTTGTTCTCGAGTGCAAATCTGATAAAGCTACTCTTCTGCTTAAAATATTTTAAGAGCTCCATCTTTTTCAAGGTGGAGTACCCTCATAATGTGGTTTTTACTTACTTTCCAAGCCTCAAATTTTGCTTCAACTAGCTTGCCATTGCTGAGTATTTCAGCGCTCTCATCTATAGATTTTTCATATACACTTCCCCCTTTGTTTGGATTATTCTCTTCTGTTTCTGCCTATCTTTCATCTATTTCAGTTTTAGCCTAAATGTTACTTATTTCAAAGCCTTCCCTGATCCCAATGAACAGAGATGGCAGCCATCACATTGGAATGTAATTGCCTGCTTACTACCCTATCTCCACGACTGGATTGTAAGAACCATGAGAGCTGAGAGTATAGACAATTGGGCTCTAATAGTGTCTTGCATATAATAAGTGTATGATAAATACATATAGCTGAATGAATTAAATTACTGAATGAAAAATAACATTTCAGCTGATCCCTGAAGAACTGATAAACTTCAGTACTCCAAGGTAAGAAAGATATCCCAAGTGAAAGGATAATATATTCATAGTTCACAGAGTTAGAAAATGTAAAGACATGAATTAGAAGCTGTGAAGGGGATATTTTTATAGGAATAGTGAGTAGAGTGCTTTGTAGGAGAATAAATCTGGGGTGGAAGAACCCAGCCAGAAAGCTAGCATAGTAACAGAGTTGAGAAGAAACATTGTTTTTGATGAGGGTCTGAATATTATGTGGTAGGTTGAAAAACGTAACACTATTTTGATAGGTAAACCAAGCCATTCAGAATTATTTTCTGAATATACCAACGAAGATAAATCAACAGACAGAAAATGCCAAGTCATTATTGTGTGGTTCTATTCTGGTTGGCAGCCTGACACACTTTAAAAATGTGAGAAAAACAAACTTTATTAGTTAGCAAGTATCCAGAGATTGTTGGCACCCTTTTCTTTCTGTTGGCAAAAGGCCAAGGACACATTTGTTTTCCAACCTAGGAGTAAGATGTTAGGCATTTATGGACAAGTAATCTAGATTATGGGTCAGGTATTTTGAAAGGTTGCTTGTGAAGACTTGGACACAAACAGTGTTATTGTGGGTTTCTTCACATGTACAACCATATTCTCAGAACATTAAGGTAAACTCTGAATATTAAAGTTTCAATTTACATTGCCTGTTTCTATCAGTTAAAAACATTCTGAATAAATTGAAACAAAATATATTTTTACAAACCACTGAGAATAATTTTAAAACACTTCTTTTCAGATAAGGTATTTTTTATTTAAAAACAAGAACTATCAAAAGGTAAAAAATAATAATCCAAAATTGTTCTTAAAAAAAAATGCCTGGCACATACCAGACATTCAATGTACCTCTGTTAAAGCAATAGATGAGTGAATGATGAATTTTGGGTGTCAGAGAAGTGGTGAGAAAACGGTTTCGATTTCTATGTATTTCTGAAATTATACTGTCACACAGGGAAGCTGTTAAAAAAAAATCACCTAATATCGCACCCCCTCACCTCAATTCCATCACTTCCTAAGAGGCAGAACTGACATCCAAGGAAGAATGAAGACAGAACCAATCCACCATCATTCTCAGCCAAGTTTCCCTTACATATGAGCCTCTCGTGGAACAGTTTTCAAATGGAAGGTTGCACCCCAACATCATCATCATATTTTATACAAAATGAAATGGAATAGAATAAAACTGCAAGCCTGGATCACATATTGTAAGGCTAAGTATCACTCTATAAATATTCATTTCTACCATAAGTGTCTGCATCTGTGTAAGCGTGTGTGTTTATGAGTGGTTTTACTAGGTCTTAATGCAAAATGCAATGTCAAAAACAATTCTTTCAGCTAGTCATGGTCAAAAACTTTTGAAAGACTCAGCCCTTCCTTTTGTTCTGCTTCACATGCAGCACAGTATGTTACTGCCAGAATGTTCCACCTCTGTGAAAATGTTTCTGTCTAGTTTGTTCTTCCTTTAGTACTAGAGATGAATGCTAGATGAAAGCTTTATAGCTTGTCTATCTGCATTGATGAATTAACAAAGGAAGCAACCTTTCTTTTATTATTATTATTATTATTATACTTTAATTTCTGGGGTACATGTGCACAGCGTGCATGTTTGTTACATAGGTATACATGTGCCATGGTGGCTTGCTGCACCCATCAATCTGTCATCTACATTAGGTATTTCTCCTAATGCTATTCCTCTACCATCCCCCTACCCACTGACAGGACCTCGTGTGTGATTATTCCCTTCCCTGTGTCCATATGTTCTTATTACGCTCTATCCATCTGGCAAAGGGCTAATATCCATAATCTACAAGGAACTTAATAAATTTACAGAATAAAACAAACAAATCAAAAAGTGGGCAAAGGATATGAACAGACACTTCTCAAAAGAAGATATTTATGCGGCCAAAAAACATAAGAAAAATAGTTCATCATCACTAGTCATTAGAGAAATGCAAATGAAAACCACAATAAAATACCATCTCATGCTAGTTGGAATGGTGATCATTAAAAAGTCAGGAAACAACAGATCCTGGAGAGGATATGGAGAAATAGGAATGCTTTTACACTGTTGGTGGGAGTGTAAATTAGTTCAGCCATTGTGGAAGACAGTGCGGTGATTCCTCAAGGATCTAGAACCAGAAATACCATTTGACCCAGCAATTACATTACTGGGTATGTACCCAAAGGATTATAAATCATTCTACTAGAAAGACACATGCACAGGTATGTTTATTGCACCACTGTTCACAATAGCAAAGACTTGGAACCAACCCAAATGCCCATCAATGGTAGACTGGATAAAGAAAATGTGGTGCATATATACCATGGAATACTATGCAGCCATAAAAAGGATGAGTTCATGTCCTTTGCAGGGACATGGATGAAGCTGGAAACCATCATCCTCAGCAAACTAACACAGGAACGAAAAACCAAACACCGCATGTTCTCTCTTATAAGTGGAAGCATTCTTTCTGTTTGTCCTACCTGTGTCCCGGTCCAATAATTTTCAGCCAAAGCATTCCAGTGGAAAATGTACACAAAGGACATTCTTTGGTCTAAACGTATGATGCAAACTTGATTTAGATAAAAAGTTTCACTATTTGAAAAATGTTAAGCTCAAATAGACTCTTACACTGCATTTCTACTTATTGTCTGCCTATTCTCAGTCTTGCTTCTCACATTCCTCTTTTGGCCGGCTTTTATTGGTCTTTGTCATTCAGTTTCCAAACTGAACTTGGATTTGAAGATTGTACTGGTATACCTGCCCAAACTTTCAAGGTCATATGGAAGAGAAATATATAAATCACTACTGGGAAAACATCTTTAAATGCTTAAGAATATGTTATTAAGATACAAATTGCTTTATCAGTGCCACAATGACACAGAATCTGAGTTATTTTGATACTGGAGGATTCAGCAAGCTTCATAGTTCTCAAAGAAGTTTGATCATTGTTGTTTGGTACCATATCTCTGAGCTGAGTGACCAGCCCATCTTTTCTTTCCACTGAGCTTCTCCTTTAGGAGGAAGAATGTGATTGGCCATTTGGTTGTTCTGTGGAGCATGACAGTGAGTAAGTTAGTGCTAACCATCTCAGAGCTACCTCCTAATGAGCCTTTACCTGTCTGAGATCCATATTTGTAAGGTAGTCCCCAGTCTGTCTGCTGTACTGGGCATCCAACCACCTGGGTATTTTCCTTTCTGGGTGTTCTGAAGAGGGGTTAGCCACCAAAGTAGAAGGAAGCCAGTTGGTTCATCAGAAAATGGCAGGCACTAAGGAGTTACCAATCTCAACTTTAGTGCATCCAGGTCAAGAGCTAAATTTTCCAGTGGTAGTGAGAACAGCAAACCATGAAAATAGTAAAAGCAAGAGCTATACAAGCTGGAATGATTATAGGCCACATAAAGTGAATCACCCAAAGCCTAAGGAATGATTGTGGCCATACTTGAGCCACTGCAACAGCACTTTGCTCTTTTTGCATTCTAATAATAACAAAGCCATGCAGTGCTTTATAGTTTGCAGTTTGAAACAATACTCACATATGTTAATTTACCTTTTCAACAACACTGTGAGTAACTAAGGGACTGTTTTATACAGGTTTTACAGACAAGGGAACTGAGAATTCGGGAGATTAAACAATTTACACAAGTGTCACAAAGTGCCTTAACTTCAGAGCTGAAACTCCAATGAGAGGCTACATAAAGTGATGCACCTTGCAGAATACCAAGAGGACAAGGATCCCAGTGTGTTTGCTGGGATTGCATTCAGATAGATGACAGATTGATTAAAAAGTCAAGAATAGCAGAAATGGGCTAGGGAAAGAGGGGTCCTAAGTGATCAGTGACCTGGGATGATGGGGGGAGCAGGTTAAAGAACAAGCTTAGAATGTGTTAGAGAGAAAGGAAAATAACACATGAGCTACATGCTAGAGAAAAGGAATGCCAAATTAGCGATCACTCACAGGTAATAAAAATCTTCAGTTTGGATTTTCTTCCACTTTCCATGGCAGCCTGATAATAGCTCCCTTTCAAATCAATCCAACTCTCCTGAAGAACTGTCACCATATCATTACAGGTGGTTGAGTCCACAATTCTAGCAGCTCTGGGAATTCAGCGTTAATGAACTAAAACATCAGCCCTCTCTTGGGTTCAGCCTCATGCACTTACAAGCTGTCACACTGAAAGAATCTCGGGGGACTGGTGCACTGGCTTATGCCTGTAACCCTGGTACTTTGGGAGTTGAGGCAGGTATGTCACTTGAGGTCCGGAGTTCAAGACCAGCCTAGTCAACATGGTGAAACTGAAAACACAGTCTCTACTAAAAATGCAAAAATTAGCCAGTCATGGTGGTGTGCGCCTGTAATCCTAGCTACTCAGGAGGCTGAAACATGAATATTGATTGAACCGGGGAGGTGGTGATTGCAGTGAGCGAGATTGTGCCACTCACTGCGCTCAAGCCTGGGTGATAGAGTGAGATTCTGTCTGGAAAAATAAAAGGAAAGAAAGAATGTCAGGACTCTGAAGGGAGAAAGCTGCCTGCTGGGTGATCTGGACCAGGGTGTTTCAGTTCTCGGTCCAGTCACCCCCCTTCACTATTCACCAGCTATAGTTCTCGGAATTGTTGTCAAGAAACAGTAGCAGAAGTACATTCATTCTAAATATGTTAGAAGCAAAGTTGTTTCTGGGAGTTGATGTAAGAAGCTGTCAATAAGATTGCCATCTTAAAGGAGAGGGTTATTGAAATCGTAGGTATTTCTTCATTTCCCCTTGGACAATATCCAGGGAATGGATAATCTATTAGGAGGTAGAAAACCTGCATTTTTAATTCTCTGTTTACTCAGCCACTCATTCAATTACTAGGTTATTCGTTTAGTCAATATTAATTTGATGCCCATTATATGCAAGCACATCTGTATGGGGAGCAAGAAAGCTGACATTCTAGTGTGAGAAATTGTTAACAAATAAGTGAAAACTAGCCAACATGGTATAAGACAGTAATAAATGCTGTGAAAAAATAAAGCAAAGTAAAAAGATTATGAATGTGGTCTGAAAAAAAACTAATTTGGTCAGAAGTGTGTGGGAGGCAGAAGTCATAGGTTTTCTCTTCCTGATACATTCAGCCTACGCAGTCCCCTCCCCTGAATGCTAGTGGGACTTGCGAATATGACGTGATTTTTATAATTAATATTATGCAACACTGCATGGCTAAATGAACTTTGTAGATGTAATTAAAATCACTAGTCAGTTGATTTTTAGTAAAATCAAAAGGCAGATTTTCCTGCATGGATCTAACTTAATCGATGCCCTTTTAAAGGGAAATTGGAGACACTTTCCTCTCCTGCTGGTCTGGAAGAAAGCAAACAGCCATGTTGTGAACCACCTATAAGAGCCAAAGAACAGGGGCCTGAGGGTGGCCTCTAGCGGTTGAGAGTAACCCTGTTTGAGATCTAGTGAAAAAAATAGGGGCCTAAGTCTTAAAACCACTAGGAACTGAATTCTTCCAACAATCTGAATGAGCATGGAGGAGGACACCAAGCTCCAGATGAGACTGAAACCAGCCAACATCAGAGGATGGATTTCACTTTTATGAGACAGACCTTGAGCAGAGAATTCAAGGGTGCCATGCCTGAACTTTGGGCCTGCAGAAACTGTGAGATTCTAAATGGGTGTTGTGTCAAGCTACTAAGCTTGTCATAATTTGTTATGAAGCAATAAAAGATGAACATAGCATTACATTAGCAGTTACCAAATTTGCTTTCCCAAAAGGCACCAACCCACACAACTTGTTAACATGCTTCACCAAATCCTACCTTGTCCAAGATTCCAGAATTTTACTTTCAAGAGAAAAGGTAGAGAAGTAAGAACAATCAGAGGCTCATATGGGATTTTCTTTCTATAATGTCACCCAGAAAACACCTGGCAGCCAGCAGGCTGGTTCTTCATTGGTGCATTGCCCGCCTCTTGCTAGACAAGTCTTGGGCAACCACTTCTTGGGGACTGGGTTGCTCAACAAATTCATGAAATGCAATAAAGCCACATAGACACTTACTCCTGACTTGAGGAGGGGGTGTGCTGTCTCCCTTTGTCTCAAAGCTTCTTAGTGGAATGATGCTTTATGGCTCTTTATGACAGCCCATTACCCCCAAATGAAGGAAGGACAGCAGAAAATGAATATTTTATTGATTCTCATACAGTAGGCATGGCCTGAAGTAAAAATAAATGTTCTATGATATTCATCTTTATAAAATGTATTCTCCCTAACCATAAAAGGGATTCAACAATTAATCTTTTTACATGTCTCTCAGCAGTAATGACAGTAAATAACTGTCATATTCTCAGATGGTCCTTGTGCTAGGAAAAGTTATGCCCACGTAGTAACAATTTCTTCTCTTATAAAGGAAAATTATAAATGCATTGGTTGAAGTTCTACTTCATTTCAATATTGATGTTAGATTTTTCTCAGTCAGATGAGGCCTCAATTTTTTTAATGAATGATCTAGGATTTTCTGTAGAATAATGACTTCCAGAGTATTGACATCTCAGAAAAATAAAGTTAGCAATTAAACATCCCAAACATTAAACATATATTTGCTGCAAATGAGTTATGAAAAGGATACAAGCATGTTGTGAGGTATTACTGACTGAGTATCTTGCAGTGGCTATGAGAAGATTATCAAGGAAGATGAGAAAGCAAAGAAAAAATAGAACAGAATCAAGTCAATGGAAAAAAATAGCACCCAAAGAGATACATTCAGGTGGTAGGGTGGGTTGAAGGCTCAATTTGGAGAGAATTTGGTCGTTGTCTTATAGCCGATTTACTGCTTGAACTCTCCATGCATTGTTTTAATTTTTGCTTACTTATCTTGGATTTTCTAGATGGAAAAATTGTTTTTATTAATTTCTTTACATCATTTAAGATGATCAACCACTCCCTCTGCCAAAACATTCTCGCCTCTCATGTTGTTTGTCCCTCCACCTCATCAGCTTCCTTCCAGCATTTTCAGCTACTCATTCTCATTTATTCTTTCAGCATTTCTTCTTCTAATAGACATTTAACTTTGAAGTTGCTTAAAATCTGCTTTCCAACATATTTATTTCATGTTCTATATTGTTTCTGTTTCTCTTAGGTGATATCCACTCCCATCATTCTGATTACCACTTACGTTATAAAAATGTGGTTGCAATGTAGCTTCTGCATTGCCAGAAATATCGTGGTTCCCAGATGTGTTAGTCATTTCCAACTGCTATAACAAATTATTGCAGATCTGGGGACTTAAACAGCAGAGACTTATTTCCCACGGCTTTGAAGGCTGGAAGCCCAAGATCAGGGTGGCAGCATGGTCAGGCTCTGGTGAGGGCCGTCTCCCAGGCTGCAGACTGCCAACTTTTCCTTGTATCTTCAGGTGGTGGAAAGGAGATGAAAAAGTGCTCTGGGGTCTCTTTGATAAGGAACTAATTCCATTCATAAGGGCTACACACTCATGACCTAATCACCTCCCAAAGGCTCTACTTTCTAATACTAACAGGAAAGGGCTGGTTGAGAGTAACTCTGTTTCAGAGCCAGTGAAAAAAATTAGGGGCCTAATGCTGTTTTTTTTTTTTTTTCATTCTTTTTTTAAAAAATCTATTTAATATACTTTAAGTTCTGGGGTACATGTGCAGATCCTGCAGGTTTCTTACAAAGGTACACATGTTCCATGGTGGTAGTTTGCCATCATTCTCAGTAAACTGACACAAGCACAGAAAACCAAACACCACATGTTCTCACTTAGAAGTGGGTGTTGAACAGTGAGAATGCAGGGACACAGGGAGGGGAATATCACACACTGGGGCCTGGGGAGTGGGGGCTAGGGGAGGAAGAGCAGGGGATGGGGGGATTGGAGAGGAATAGGGGACTAAGTTTTAAAACTACTAGGAACTGAATATTGAGGGCTAGGATTTCAGTATTTACATTTATAGCAACGTAGGCTTTCATTCCATTGTGCCAAGCAGGCAGATAGGGAAAAGGCACCCAGGCAACAGAGTGGTGCATGTGTCATGAAAGCAAAGACCCTGCACTTCCTAGAGGAGTTACTTTCATGTCGCATAGTAGCACTCAGAGTCAAGGAACCCACCTGATAGGAAGTTTGAGAAGGTGGGAATTTTCAGTTGAGCATATTATCTCTTTGAACAAAGAATTTTGTTAACCATGGAGATGGAGAGAATAAAGACAAAGTAGGCAATTACTCCCAAATGTATACCTTCAGTCTTAATCTAATTTTGGAAATCCAAACCAGTGTCTCAAGTGTCCATTTAACAAATTAAATCAGCTTATCTCTATATAAAATCAACAGGCTTGTATGCTTGCTCTGCAGGAACGGTGCAATACACTGAGACAAGGTTTGCAGCAGAAATAGAATGTAATGATTGTGGAGTGTCCAGCAAGGAGGTGGAGGGAGACCCTCAACTCAATCTCCCCAAGGAGCTCTGGGCTGGGGTTTTTAAGGGGATCATGGAGGGTGAGGGGCTGGAAACCTGTTTTGTCACTGATTGATTAGGGTAAGGGATATGAAGTTACTAGGATGCAGAAGCTGCATTCTTTGGTGAGTCAGCTTCTTGTGGGGTCCTTCAGACCAGCTGGCTTTGGTCATTTCACTGGTATGCAGGACCTGAACAAATATCTCAAAGGGAAAACTTCATGTTTCATAGTGTTCAAGCTGTTATCTATGGAGCAGTTCGAAGAGCTATAATCTTGCAACAGGGTCTATGATTCTAGGACAACAGTCACCACAGAAATATGCGGAAGCAGGTCTAAGAGCCAGCTGACTCAATGATTAATGCTGAGTGTGTTGCAAGCTTGTTTTATTTTTCCCCCTCCCTTCTTCCCTCATTAATTTCGTAAAGTTTACAGGGACATTTTCACCCTCGGACACTGAAAAACCTGGTCCAAAGTGATCTCCCTCATTCAACTCTTTCTGCTTTCATTTTTACAATGTCAGCAGATGATTCTATCAATTATCTAGTTAGTCAAAGCCAAAACTTTGACATTATCTTAGCTTCATCCCCTCTTTCACCAGTTCCCTCTATCCAAAAATCACCATGCCCTATCTCATCTTGAATACATCTACTTCACTCTAACCCTAATCCTCCCATCCTAGTCTGGGTTACCAGCCTTTCTTGCCTAACATAGTGTAATAGTCTCCTAACCAATCTCATTCATCATCTTTGCCTGTTACCAGCACATTTTTCATTGTTTAACTTCCTACTGGAAGTTAAATTTATTAAAGTATGAATGTGATTTTAACACTCCCTTGGTTAAAGTTATAAATAATAGTCCTCCTGTTGAACTGAAACTTTGTACCCCTTAATCAATATCCTCTTCCCCATCCATCCCTGATGAGGGATTTGTTAATTAGCCTGATTTAATTATTCCACATTGTAAACATGCATTAAGATATCACATTATACCCTCTAAATATACAGTTATTTTTCAGTTAAAAATTTAAATTAAAAAAACAAACAAAAAGTTCATTAATAATTGTCAAAATCCTAAAAATGGCCTAAAACTCCTTTCTAATCAGGCTCTTATCTCTCCAGATTCCTATTACGTCCTTCTTTCCACATGAACTATATGAGAGTTTCTTCCATTGTTTAACATGATATCCAGCAGGGCTATAGTAAGTTAGTTATTGTGAGAATTATGCATTTAAACTACTATAACCATCCCTGTAAGTGTTGCTATTGGCAACTTACTACTATGATATTCATGTTAGCTGTTATGGACAGTCTTCAGTCCAAAGTTGAGGTAAAATGCGATACCTTGTTGCCTTAATCACCCCTTCCACAAGCACAAAAGTGTATGGAGACACATATACTCACATTTCTCACCAGTGAGCAAGGTAGGCTTGGATGACTGTTTTGTGGGAGAAGCAGGAGAGAAATGACAGTCACTACCACCTAGGATATGACTTTCAGAAATACCTCAAGACATACCTTTGGGCATGGCGTCATCTGGTACTCATGAGCCAGTGTCCTTCTCCCTGACACATAGGCCATTTGCCCAGATTTTCTTCCCTTTCTTTCCTTGATTGCTCATGGCCTTAGCCTTACTACATATTGGGCTTATTAGCATTTCAACAATCTTTCTCCATCTTATTTCTCAATATTTACTGACTGGCTCTCTGAGCTGACACATGTTGCTTGAGGTCTCACCTTTGCTATCTAAATTAGTGTGGATTATATTCCAGCTGCAGAAGTCAAGTCTGTCTTGATGCTGCTCTGTGCCCCTTGCCTTAGCTGCCATTTTTTCTTCAACCAAGGGTGCCCAGGATTCTAGTGGTAAGCTATGTTGAAACACCTTTAGAGTTTTGATCCATCACAAACGAAGCCGATGAAATGTCATTTAAAAGTGGTAGACAAATATTTTAACCAATATCTCGAATTCCAAATTCCTTATCAAGTTCCGCATTGCTACAAATCAAATAATAATATTGGAAAGTTAAAAGAGTAACCACTTTCTGACCATAAAACAGGTCATGGGCCATGTAGGTGGGGTAATATTCTATTCAGTAGAATCAATTTCTGTGCTGTTTAAAATAACTGTTAACTTTTAAAATTATTTTTTATTTTAGACAGGAGGAACAAACTGTTTTCTTTCTTTTTTTCTTTTCTTTTTTAAGAGATGGGGTTTTGCCATGTTGCCCAGGCTGGTGTTGAACACCTGGGCTCAAGTCATCCACCTGACTCGGCCTCCCAAAGTGCTGGAGTTACAGGCATGAGCCACTGCACCTGGCAGGAACAACATTTTATATAAGATTATTTGTTCATTTAGCTTTGTATCCTCAGACAAGTTAATAAATTATCTTTTTGATATATGGAGCATCAGATGTCTGCTGGTATCAAGCCAAGGTGGAGGCTGGAGACATTTTAATGGCAATACACTTTAACTCTAAGCTAAGAGGTTAAGGAGGGTTGATAAAGAACCACTCACGGATGCGTAATCAAAAAATTTACTTATATGTAAGAGTGTGGTATCAAAGGCACTTTATAGCAACTTTAAAATCTGGAGACAACAGATGCTGGAGAGGATGTGGAGAAATAGGAACACTTTTACACTGTTGGTGGGAGTGTAAATTAGTTCAACCATTGTGGAATAGAGTGTGGTAATTCCTCAAGGACCTAGACATAGAAATTCCATTTGACCCAGCAATCCCATTACTGGGTATATATCCAAAGGATTATAAATCGTTCTACTATAAGGACACATGCACACGAATGTTCATTGCAGCACTGTTTACAATAGCAAAGACCTGGAACCAACCCAAATGCCCATCGATGATAGGCTGGACAGGGAAAATGTGGCAAATATACACCATGGAATACTATGCAGCCATCAAAAACGAGTTTGTGTCCTTTGTAGGGACATGGATGAACCTGGAAACCATCATTCTCAGCAAACTGACACAAGAACAGAAAATCAGACACCGCGTGCTGTCACTCATAGGTGGATGTTGAACAATGAGAACACATGGACACAGAGAGGGAAGCATCACACATTGGGGTCTGTAGGGGGGAAATAGGGGAGGGACACCGAGGGTTGGGGAAAGAGAGCATGGGGAGAAATGCCAGATACAGGTGATGAGGAGGAAGGCAGCACATCACACTGCCATGTGTGTAACTATACAACAATTTTGCATGTTCTTCACATGTACCCAAAACCTAAAATGCAATTAAAGAAAAAAAGATACTATAAAACATCAACGTTGAAATTAATTAGGCTTTGAAATACGGTTTAAGATAAACTATTCGGATGAGTTAATTTGTGCAGCAGGAGATGTAGTAGAGGGTGAGCAGAGGTGCCAACAGGAACATATCCATTTCTTGTGCTATGAGATCCAGATCCTAAGACCCAGAGGACAATGTGTGCCAAATTTCAAACTCAGTGATCTTCGTCTGGAACTAAAATTCAATTGGGAGCTGCTGACAAATAACGTGTTATTTTAGCTATTCTACCACAGTTATTTGCATGACTAAGCATGTTTTTTTTCCCCTACTTATCTCATTTTTTTACAAAAAAATTCTTCACATGCAGCTAAAGCATAACATTTTCAGTATAATTTTAATAATAATTAATATTTATAATATAATTTTAATAAAATATTCATATATATATTTCAGTATAATATTAATAATATATTAATATGTTATAATTTAATAACATATTAATAATATTTTCCTCATATAATATGTCTGTAGCTGAGTTGTAGATATTATGCTCCAAAGCATGTGCCCTTGCAGACTTAATCATAACTCTATTTACTAGATGCTTAGATTGATGGCTTTATTTTCATTGACTCTTTTCATTTTCTTCCACAACACACATCTTTTCTAGCAGCAAATATTTTTAGTTCTCCTTTAAATATATCCAGAGTTTGACTGTTTCCTATGCTTCACTGACACCACCCTGGTATACCCCTTCTCTCCTCTTGATTATTGCAAGAGTCTCCTGATCTTGCCTCCCTAGAGTCGCCAGAGGAACCCTGCTAGAAAGAAAGGCTGATCATGTCACTTCTCTGTTTAAAACTCTTTATGCCCTCTTCTTTTTACTCAAAGTAAAAGTTTCAGACCTGATCTACTTCCACGGCTGGACTTCATCTCTATCAGAGGCTCCAGGCACATGGGCCTGCTGCGTTAGTTTAGGCTCTCCAAGAAGTAGACGGCAAGATAAAATGAGAGGATTGAGAGATTTATTGGCATAAGTTGTCAAAGATAAGGATAGCCAGACATAAGTGAAGGCAGTGAAAACAGATTTTCTCAATAACTACTGACAGTAGGGGGAATTAGGCTCCATTCTGATTTGTACAGAGGTGATTAGGATGTTTTGAGAAAGAGGAAAGAGCAGGGGCTCAGTAGAGTCAGAGAAGTAACATTTACAAAGGCTTGGTCAGCGTAAATGCAATTAAGTCAGCTGTGTCTGCTAGCTGGTGGCAATTGAAGCAAGGGTTCTCTCCTCCCACAGAGACTAAAAGGCAGAGGCCCTAGCCTTCCTGATGATTACATTCGAAACAATGGTTCTCAGGTCCTTGGGAGAGATACTTTGGAGCTATAATAGATGCATATTCACAATTGTAAGCCCTTTTTACTAAATGCTCCAATAAAAGGGAGGTGGGGTGCCTATCATCAGTGTTGGTCAGAACATATTCTGGGAAGACAGCGTTGAGCTTCCTTAGGTAAGCATTTAATCTGGCGTCATCCTAGGAATATGGCATTATGCTGCTAGAAGCTATGCTAAAGTTTACTCAGGTCTCTTAGCGCGGGTATTTGAATAGCATTATGTTCTCAGGGTTCTGCAGTTTTTAAAATGCCTGTGAACTAGGGGAAGAAAGTGGAAGTAGGCCGAACCTTCAGACCATGTTATGGGTCTGATATCTGTGAAAGGAGTCTGGGAAGGAAGGAGGGTCAGGTTAGAGCAGTCTCAAACCTCTGAGTCACCCTGACCAAGTTTTAGCCAGCCTGATGGGGAGTCCTCAAGTGGAAGTCATCATCAGAGGAGTCCCACATGCCGCATGCACTGTGTCCTCACCATGCATGCTCAATGATTGGCTGGGAGCAGCCCAGGGGAACCATGGCCTTGGCATGAACCTGGTGATGGATTAAAGGAATAGAAGATGGGACTGTAGTTATTTTCTGCCAACAGAGCAGGAAATTCAAGAAATGTGTTTTCATAGCCCGTGCATCTGTCAATTGTCTGTTGAACATTCCAGGGTTGTTCCTATTCTGGGGTCTCTGCACTTAGTGTTTCCTCTTCCTAGAACAATCTGGCACTAATATCCACAGGGCTACCTCACGATGGTCAAGTCTCAGACTGCACTCAAAAGCCCCCATCCCAGAAAAGCCTCCCCATCCACCCTGTCTCAAATGTTACCCCACTGACATTTCACATCCCACTTCCCTGATGTATGTTTTTCTCCTTAGCACTGATTGCCATTTAATATATTTTATATTTTATCATTTGTTGTCTGTCTTCTCACTGGAATCCAAAGGATTTTTGTTCTGATTAGTACTAAGTTTCCAGCACCTAGAATGGTGCCTGAAACCTACTAGGTGCTTGATAAGCGTCTGTAGAATAAACTTATTTTAGTGAAAGCAATGTGACTATCACCTCTTCACCTCAGAACATTCTAGCATTCCTTCAGCTTGGAAAAAAGTAACATGATGTCTTCTCATAGCACTGAAATAATGCTGGAATGAGGGTAATTTACAGGTTACATAATTTTGGCTGAGTGCAAGGTTTTTGTTGTTGTTGCTGTTTTTTGAGACAAAGTTTCACTCTGTCTCCTAGGCTGGAGTGCAGTGGCATGATCTTGGCTTACTGCATCCTCCACTTCCTGAGTTCAAGTGATTCTCCTGCCTCAGCCTCCCAAGTAGCTGGGATTACAGGCATGTACCACCATGCCCAACTAATTTTTATATTTTTAATAGAGATGGGGTTTCACCATGTTAGCCAAGCTGGTCACGAACTCCTGACTGCAGGTGATCCGCCCACCTCAGCCTCCCAAAGTGCTGGGATTACAGGTGTGAGCCACTGCACCCGGCCATTTTAATCTTTAAAGACATCTCACCAATAAAAGCAAGTGCCAACTTCCCAGTTCATAAAATAGCTATAGCTAAACTCTAGAGTGGAGACTTTCTTGGGAAACCATCAGAGCACAAAACTTACTTTCACTAAGGATCTTATTCCAGGATTATTTTTGAATGTGTCTTCTTCCTCCGACATGAGAGGTCAGAAGCAGAGCAAGGGAAGCAGTTTTTGTATATTTGCTCAGTTCTACAAGGAGTTTGCATATTCATGTTTGCGTGGTTTTGCTCAACCTAGTTTTCTAGGTTGTTAAAATAAAACAAATCAAAACAAATCTATGAATACCTTAGCAATTATTCCATAGAGTAATGTTTTATATCAATTGTTACTTTCTACTCTGGGATCTGCCGACTTTCATCATTCAGGTACAAATTATTGTACCATTTGGGATTCAAATAATACTCACATAGCTGACTTGCCAAGACAATTGATGAGAATGAAAAAAAAATTCCAGAGCAGTTGGAAGATTTTTTTCTCCATAATTTCCAGAATAAAAGATACAGAGAAAATTATATCTACCAGACCAATGAAGATTAAACAATGACCTATGGAAGAAAATATTTCTCTTTCAGATTTTATTTTCAACTTCCGAAGTAAAGCTGAACCAAGACAATAAAGAAAGCTTGACATGTATACTGCCAGTCTGTTTATGAATTCCACTTTTATCACAACACAAATAGATAAATAATAGAAACCCATAATGCTTGTCTCTGAAATAGTAGTTAAGTTGAAACTCAGTATGCAGGAAACAAAAGATGAATGGTCTTTCATAAACATGTTTTTATAACATAATCCACTCGTATAAACAACTGGCAGTGTATCCTTTTGGGATTCTTGTTAGCCAGGATTTCCAAAGCTACAATGAATGGATTGAGTTTCAAAATTATTTCCCAATTTTGTGCTGCTTGGAGGAGACATCTGTTTACTGTATGTAAATGAACAAGACATTCTGTTCTTTTAGGGGCCCAACAAAGAACCCTTAAAGTAGGCCAATTTTGCAAAATAAGAACATACAGTGTCTTCAAAGGACTACAAATAATGTTTAACTAGAAATAATATGAGGGATTTTTTTTCTCTTCAAAGTTTCTATATTTGAATCAAGTGAGGGATTGCTATTTCCCTTTGATTAAAAACCTGTTTAGAGCTTTTTCTGTCTTCTTGTCTGGTCATCAGACAGACTGAAGTTAAAAAATCAGACTTACTTCATGGAAGAAGTGTGCAGCAGACAGAGAGGAGTGAGTGGGCATAAATCTTAGCTCAGTTAATATTTCCACATGTCTGGCAAATACCCTTGGAAGCCCAGGAGTCCAGACAGCTTGAAGCAGATGCCTCAGCATGTGCCTTGCTTTCAGTCTATTTGGCCTCTTTATACCAGATTGATGATGCTCATCTTGTACATACTAAGTTTGTATGAGCTGAGCTTGGCTTGAGGCAAGAGAGTAGTCCTGATGTCCTCTGAGTTGGGGACGGCCTAATAACTTGGGAGTCGGTCGGATACAGCTTAAGTGCAAAGACAAATAGACAAGTTTCACCTTACACGGAACTTACAAATGTGGTTTCATAACTCAAAGGGAGCTGGTTGTTTTCTTAAATTCTAGCTTTTAGGGAGAAAAATCTAAAAATTAACACCATAATGCTTCCTAAGAATTTTGTTTCTTATTCATTAAATTTAAATATCTCAATTACTCTTTAATATTTTAAATGCAAATACTTCTGGTATATAAGAATATAACTCCTATTTCTATATTTAAAATGTAGTGAATATGCTGTAAATATGAAAAATTTATAACACTTGCTTCAATAAATATTGTTGGCACATAATTGATACTCCTCCATTTTTTCCATTTAGGAAGACATGTTAACCAGCCATGTCTAGAATAATATTTCACTTATGGTTTCATTGAAACTGAAGGTGATGCAATTTTATTGGCATCCTGTTGATTTTATGAACCTTTCTGATAAATGTCTCCTGTTATTTTCTTTCCACTTTTCTTGGTTTTCCTGACCCTTAGCAATAATTTTATTCCGAGCCCACTATGGGAAGAGCCTTGCTTCTTCCCATAAGTGTGTGGGCCCACATCACTTTCCTAAACTTAGGTTTGTTCATATAGAAGTAATGGAAAGCCTCCCCAAATTATATTTTCTTTTTAGTGCTAATAAACTTGGAGGAACTCTACTATTTTTTAGCCACATACCAGCACATTTAAACTGAATTTTGGTATTGCTCTGTGGTTATTTTGTTTCCCATTTTGAATCTCCTCTCTGAAAAAAAAAATGTGTAAATAATTTTAAAACAATACAAATATCAATGACAAAACCAGCCAAGGAAGACGTTGTATACAAAGTAAATGTTGCACACATCTTTTCTCTCTTCCCTGTCCAAAATAATAATAATTAATAATAATAAGAAAGAAAGAAAAAAAGGAAGGATAGGATTTGGATAGAGAATAAAGGACAATGGGTGATGTCGAGCCATAATGTAAATATGTGTGTGTGTTTGCTTAAATTTATTTATTTTTTACTTTTTTAAAAATTGTACTTTAGGTTCTGGGGTACATGTGCAGGTCATGCAGGATTGTTGCATAGGTACGTACACGGCAAGGTGGTTTGCTGCCTCCATCTATGATCATTGGCTACCAGTGGTATTAGAAATAGGAAATACCTTTGTCTGCCCTCAGAAATACCTGCCAATTTTGATTAGATATCACTAAGAAGACCAGAGTTAAAGGTGGCACCATTATGGTTTCAGCTGTCAATGGTTTCACGACTATGATTTCACAACTAGTCTTGACACAAGTCCTGCTTGGTTATCTGAGCCTGGCCCTGGGTCATTATCTTTGTCTTCTTATCTAGAATTCACACTGCTATTCATCTCATTCAGTTCTGTTTGATATCTTGAATACAGATTCAGACATCTTCATGAGGAATTACATTCCTGCATGTTTCCACTTTCCATTCAAAACTTTTGAAGGCTAACCTTGACACACTCTTTTGGAATATACTCCCTTCCTGGTGCCACCTATTTTTATAATGAGACGTTGATGCCAACTTGTTTATAGACTATTTTCTTTTCATCTCTCAGTTTTCTGCTTTACAACATTGCAGAACTGAGTCAGAATCCATTTATTTTTTAATTTTGTGAACATGCCTCTCTCAAACTTATGATAGTCAAAATCTTTTTTATTAGCACCTTGTTTATAGGGCATTCTTGTCAGTCTAATAGCTCTTTCTAATCTAATCTGTAACCTAGCACAGACTTCAAAGCATGGTCTGTGAAAATAAACTGCATTTAGTGGCATATTTATGTTGAGAAGTAATGGGGAGTATGATTAATGCAATAACCTCAGTCAGATTGGGGTGGGCCTTCAGTACCAGGCTTAGGAGTACAAATTTTATCCTGGAGGAAAGGAGGTGACAGTTTGAAACCAAAGTTCAAGGAAGCTTGTGCTATCTGTCTAACACAAGAAAGAAAGCACAGCAGAAAGATCACAGTAAACAGATGATTTAAGTCCTAGTCTATATTCCATAATGCAATTTTAGGGATATCATTTCTGGTGTTTTATTGTCCTAATCTCTAAAATAGAGTTTGAATCAGATTTATTTCTAAGATTATTTTCAGTATCCAATGATTATAGTAAATTTTTTCTTTGATAAGACCATCATATGATTAATCAAGCTCATGATTTCTATAGGATAGAAATGTCTATGTAGATAAGCAATGTGGTTAAATGAAAGAGCAGAAGAAATCTTTAAAAAGTAAAGGAAAGCATAAAATCCATTGTGTTTAAGTGCTTTGTTGATGGATTTACCTGATGTAATGTTTTCTGCATCCAAACTCACCACATCTAAGTTGGTTTAACTTCAGGGAAATTTTATAAGCAAAACCATTGCATTATTGTAGGAGCAGTGACTATTCACAATAACTTTTTTAGGGATGAGTCACTTTAATTACAGGTCCCATGGGCATTCTGTTGAACTTGAGCAGCACAGAGAACATTTTTCCACTGATTAAGAATGTCATTTTGTGATTGTTAAGACCTATGTAATTTATGTATTTATTATTATTACTATTTTTCTATTACTATTAGCAGGTGTTTTGAAAATAAATATCTTGTTCTGTGACCTTGGACAAGTGACTTAAGTTATTTAGTCCCTTACTTACCAGAAGACATTTTAGACTAAAATATTTTTGTAGTATCATAATATTATAAATACTAAATTGTGGCACTTATTCTCATATCACATAAAAATGTAAGGTTTTCAATAAATTATATCATCTTTAATGTTGAACATTACACCTTTACTCACCTGGGAAACAAGATTCTGTGCACATTGCTCTGTGTCTGATGTGGCTTTATCCAAGGAAAAACAAAAACAAAAATGGCCAAGGCTACCTACCTTCTAATATCAACAAGTAAAGACTATTTCTTTTTTCTCCCTATTTAAAGTTGTATGGTGATATGTTTTGGATGTGTCCCCATCCAAATCTCCTCTTGAACTGTGGTTCCCATAATTCCCATGTGTCATGGGAGGGACCTGGTGGGAGGTAATTGAATCATGGAGGCAGTTACCCCCATGCTGCTGTTCAAATGGTAATGAGTGTGTTCTCACGAGATCTGATGGTTTCATAAGGGAATTTCCCCCCTTTACTTGGTACTTCTCCTTGCTGACACCATGTGAAGAAAGAAATTTTTGCTTCCCCTTCTGCCATGATTATGTTTCCTGAGGCCTCCCAGCCCTGCAGAACTGTGAGTCAATCAAACCTTTTTTTAAATAAATTATCCAGTCTTGAGTATGTCTTTATTAGCAGCATGAGAACAGACTAATACATACGGCTTCAATATCATTCCTTTAGAGGACACATTCCATTGCTAATTTGTAGAAGGATTTGATTGTAGACAGGAGCCTCTGTGGCGTTTCCTCTTACGTGGGGTGAGAGTTATCTTTTAACGATTTTCTTTAAACCTCTCTTAAATTACTTAAAAAGTATATATTTCATAGCCATAACCCTGAATAATGATGCTTATATACACTGTGCTTTGTAAGCCATTGTACAAAATTGAAGAACAAGGCAAATCTGCAAGTCTGGACATTCAAACCATGGTGCCCTTAAAACAACAACAAGAAAATAGGAGATACAAAAGCAAATTTACTGTAAGACTAATGAAATACAACATTCACTGCCCCTCAGTTGCACAGAGGTCTTTCAAAGGACTAGTTTATTCATATAATTTGTACAAGTTATAAAAGTAGTATATTTAATTTTGACTGGCCAGACCACCGCCTCTTTCCATTATAATTTATTCTCAGTCATACTTATTCTACCACTCAAAAGTATAGGAGTGGAGAAGATCACTTTGGGGATCTAGGTAAGAGTAAATTAAGTTGAGGATACATATAGTTTGGGTTTGGTGCTACGTAAATATCATGGTTCTCAGACATTTCTGGGGTAGAGTCAAATTCCTTCTGGCTGTTCCATGTGCAAAAATGGCTTCCAAAAACTTTCTACAACCCACTGTGCCAACTCACCAGATATTGGGCTGTGAATTTGCTGGGCCAGAGATTGTGCTGCAATGCGAATGTGAATCATGCTCCTGGTACTATGAAAAACTAGTTAGAGAAGGGGAAACAAAACTTGAAGTTCATGGAGACCAGGGCTAATCTGTGTCAAATCTTTCCAGTCATCAGATATGCAACATTTTAAGTGAAAGACTTGTTTCTCATTGACACCTGGTCAAAACAAAAGTTATTTTCTGTCAAGAACTTTCAATAATGCAATGTGTGTAATATATATCACAAAAAATTATCTGTAACATCTCAATATGCAAAGGACTTGATAGAGGTTTTTTCAAAACCAACAAAAATGCTAAACATTTCCATCACATTACTAACAGCAAAAAAGTATGTTTTCTAAGTTCTCTATAATAAAAAGCAAATTCTGATCAATCATATGAGAGGTATTAGTTCACCAGGGCTACCATAATAACATACCAAAAAATGTGTGACTTAAAACAACAGAAACTTACACTCCCACCAACCATTGTGGAAGACAGCATGGCGATTCCTGAAGGATCTAGAGATATAAATACCATTTGATCCAGTAATCCCCCATTACTGAGTATATACTCAAAGGATTATAAATCATTCTATTATAATGATGCATGCACATGTATGTTTATTGTGGCACTGTTCACAATAGCAAAGACTTGGAACCAACCCAAATGTCCATCAATGATAGACTGGATAAAGAAAATGTGGTACATATACCCCATGGAATACGATGCAGCCATAAAAAAAGATGAGTTCATGTCCTTTGCAGGGAAATGGATGAAACTGGAAACTGTCATTCTCATCAAACTGACACAAGAAAAGAAAACCAAACACCACATGTTCTCACTCATAAGTGGGTGTTGAACAACGAGAACACACAGACACAGGGAGGGGAACATCACACACTGGGACCTGGGGGGTGGGGGTTAGGTGAGGAATAGCAGGGGTGGGGGGACTGGGGAGGGATAGCATTAGAAGAAATACCTAATGTAGATGACGGGGCAATGGATGCAACAAACCAGTACCATGGCACGTGCATACCTATGTAACAAACATGCACGGTCTGTACATGTGCCCCAGAACTTAAAGTATAATAAATAATAAATTTATAAAAAATAGAAACTTATTGTGTTATAGTTCTGGAAAAGTCCTAGAAGTCTGAAATCAAGGTGATAGCATAGTCACACTTCTCTGAAGCTTCTAAGGAAGGGTCCCTTGTGGCCTCTTTGAGCCTCTGGTAGCCCCAGATGTTCCTTGGCTGTGTCAATGTAGCACCGATCTCTGCCTCCATCTTCATATCATCTTCTCCTGTGGCTGTGTAACTTCACCTGAGCACCAGTCATATTGAATTAGGGCTCACTCTACTGTATGACCTCATCTGAACTTAACTAATTATACTTGCAACAATCCAAAGGTCATGTTCTGAGATACTGGAAGTTAGGACTTTATCATATTTGGGGGATACAATTTAAACCATAATATTAGAGAAATGACTAAATTAGCTTTTAAGTCTGTCTACAGAGAAAACGTTACTAAAATGTTATTGTATGAAGAGATGACCAAGAGTATGCAGTCAAAAATATTGGAGAAAAGAAAAAACAAACGGGTGTTTCAAGCACTTCATTAAGGAAGCAATGTTTTTAAAAACTCTTATGTGATGTTTGTGTTACGTAGAGTCTTCATGTTTGACATTTCTTGTGATTTCTTATGTACTTTTATTAATTTTTGTTTATAAATCCATATCCTGTTTTCCTACAGAAGTCCCCCAGACTCTGAAATTGTGTGATGTTCAGGACAAACATGCTAAGATCTACACCTGGGTGGGGGTCAGGTAGTCTGTTTCTGTTTGCTTCAGATTTGCTCCCTTTTATTACCCTTCCATCATCCCAACGCACGGATGTGGGGTGCTGGGTCCTTCTTATTACCCTTCCATCATCCCAACGCACGGATGTGGGGTGCTGGGTCCTTCTTATTACCCTTCCATCATCCCAATGCACGGATGTGGGGTGCTGGGTCCTTCCATGCCTGTATTCACAGCCCAGCCGTGGCTGGTTTCTCTCTTGCTACGAATACAAAGTTGAGGTCTTTACAAAGGCTCACAAAGCTACTATTTGTCCCCTTCTCCTTCCCACTCCTTCCACTATCTCTTTATTTCTTCCTCACACTTGCCCTCACTTTGCTGTCTCTGCCTCTACTCACTTACTGCTGAGACAGGCTGGTGGCCCTGTTTCCCAGTCTCCACTCCATCCAAAGGTGACATTTGGGCAACCCTATTACTGATCCCACACCAGCACTCCCTGGCCCCTGCATAACTCTCCTCTTGCTATAATTCTTATTGAAATAGACGTTTATGTCAGTAAACGTAGCTGGAGACCATCGGAGTGTGAGTGCCATGCCATGGTCTCAGATTGGCTCACTGTTGTTTCTCTGTGCCCAGAGGGGTGGCACGTATATACTAGGGCTCAACAAAACATTATTGATGACTGAATCAGAGGTTTTGTTGTTGTTGTTGTCAAGATTAAACCAGAAATAGGAGCCTTATGTCATATGGGTGTTAAATTTATTGTCAGAAAATGAGCTAAATTGAGGTGTGATATTGAGAGGTGGGAAAAACAAACTGTTTTTCTGCCTATACTCATAGGACTCTCAGTTCCTCACATGTGACCCCAGATGTACAAGGAAAAACAAGCTGCTCTCCTGTGCTGTCACAACCGGACACATATAGGAGTTCCCTCACCCCAAGGAGTTCTTCACTTCTCTGTGGACACCAATCGGGTGTCCTAGTATTCAACTCAATTTTGACACTAACTGGGGTTAGCACAGACCCCACAGGCTGATGGCTCAGTCTCACAAGGCTGCCCCAATTTCAAATGCCAATAGCAAGTACAAGGTCCCCAGGTGACCCACAATTCCTGTCCAACTTGGCTACTAATCAGGGGTTTCTACGACCCCCTTTCCAGGTTCTATAATTTGCTAGAGTGGCTCACATGTGCCAGAAAATGTTTGTTTGCCATTGGCAATTGATTCAAAGGAGAGTTTAAAGGAATGAGATTCTGTAGGGTGCCTAGCACAGGAGCTTCTATCTGGGTTGAGTTGGAGTGAGCCACCCTCCTGACAGATGGATGTGCCCTTGTTCACCAACTCAGAAGCTCTCCAAACCCTGCAGGGATTTTTATGGAGGCTTCGTCATAAGCATGATCAGTATTAGCTCAATCTCCAGCTCCTCTCCTTTTCCTGAAGGATGGGGCTTGGGGATGAAAGTCTCAAGCTTCTAATCATGGCCTAGTCTTTCTGGTAACTGCCCATGCAGGAGCCCACCAATATTCAGCTCATTAGAACAGGTGCTCTTATAACTCAGAAAATTCCAAGAGATTAGGAACAAAGCCCAAAATATATATTTCCTCTTTCTCTGTTTCTTTCTTTCTCTCTCTCTCCCTCCCCCGCCCCCTCTTTCTTACAGAAAGCCACACCTGGCTAATTTTTGTATTTTTGGTAGAGATGGGGTTTCACCATATTAGCCAGGCTGGTCTCGAACTCCTGGCCTCAAGTGATCCATCCTTCTCAGGCTTCCAAAGTGCTGGGATTATAGACCTGCCTGAGCCACGTGCCTGGCTCAACACATATAGGAGTTCCCTCACTCCAAGGAGTTCTGCAGCTCTCTGTGGACACCAATCGGGTGTCCTAGTATTCAACTCAATTTTAACACTAACTGGAGTTAGCACAGACCCCACAAGCTGATGGCTCAGTCTCACAAGACTGCCCCAATTTCAAATGCCAATAGCAAATACAAGGTCCCCAGGTGACCCACAACTCCTGTCCAACTTGGCTACTAATCAGAGGTTTCTATGACCCCCTTCCTAGGTTCTATAATTCGCCAGAGTGGCTCACAGGTGCCAGAAAAAGTTTGTTTACCATTGGCAATTGATTCAAAGGAGAGTTTAAAGGAATGAGGTTCTGTAGGGTGCCTGGCCCCAAAATATATATTTCTTGTTATAAACCATAATAACCTAGATCTGATATATCTTTATTCTTCTTGTCATAATACACTTGATGTTGGTTGTGACTAGATTGCTCTTCTTGTAAGTCTGCTTTCATTTTTAGTGGGTTTTGGTAATATTTATTATCGTGTGTGTGTGTGTGTGTGTGTGTGTGTGTGTGTGTGTGTGTCTGAAGAGGGAGTCCAAAGTGGAAGAGAGCCCTTTTCTTTCCCAGGAGGCAGGAGTTAATTACCAGAATGAATAATTGTCACTATTTGAACCCCAGGCTCACAGGGGGAGTGGGATTATGTCTCCTCCATGCTGCTCACACTCTCCAGGAGATCTCTTGTCCAGGATTTGTGGCTGAGCTGTTTTAGCAGACACGGTTGTATGAAACAGCAGGCTCCTCTAGGTGTAGCCCCTTTTTTATTGTCCTGTTGCCTTGAATCAGCATTAATTGCTTGGAAAATGAAGGTTCAATTTCAGAGACACCTGCAGGGTTTGTAATGCTCATTTTGGTACCAATTCAAGCTACTTTCATCCATGGTATCCAGAGAATAGTTAGACTTCTGTGCACGGCCAGGTTTCACCATCATTCATACTGTCAGGAAAGAGGCATGGTATCTATTTTTGCAAGCACTTTTCATCCTGGTGGAAAGTCGTCTATCTTCCAAGTACTGCAACACAAAGCTGAAATGAAAATTTTTGATGATGAACACCCAGTCCCTTGTGATTATCTCAGTTTTTCTTTTATGTTAAGATAGCTTTGTATCAGAAGCATAGATCTTTAATGTCTATGGAATGAAATGGCTTTTGCTTTTATTCTTTTTTCTGAGGTCAAATTGCTTAATTTTCACTTCTGTGCTAACACAGAGTGAGTTTATATTAGGTTGTAGGTAGTCTGTCTGCGTATTAATATTTGCAATTGCTTTAACTCCAATTCCAAATTTTAATTACCATTTTCTAGTGTATCATTTTTGAGTGAACCAGATTGAGATCGGAGCATGAAAGATTGAAAGTGCACTATAATTGATTGTGCTTTTAAAAAGAGAGTCTGCTCCTGCTGGGGGTGGTTACAGGCCAGATGTCAGGAGTACACAGTTATGGAAGAGAATGTAAGGAAAGCACTGCATAAATCCTAGAATATAGGAAGGGTAAATTGTGCTTATGCTTTAAAGCATTTAAAAGTGTTTTTCCTTTTTAAGAATTATCAGTCTTATTGCAGAATTTTCTTTATGTTTATATATATATATATTTTTCTATTGTATTGATACATAATATTTTACATATCTATGGGGTACATGTGAGTGTTTGTTACATGCACAGAATGTGTAATAATCAAGTCAGGGCACTGATATCATTTGAAGTCCTCTCTTCTAATTACTTAAAGATATACATAATATTGTTACTAAGTATGATCATTCCTCTCTGCTATCAAATATTTGAACTTATTTCTTATGTGTTTATGTCTGTACCCATAATCAACCTCTCTTCATCCTTCCCATACCCACCTTTCCTAGTCTCTGGTATCTATTGTTCATTCTCTATGTCAACAAGACGAAGGCTTTTAGCTCCCACATATGAGTAACTACATACAGTATTTGTCTGTCTGTGCCTGGCTTATTTCACTTAACATAATGACTTTGAGCTCTATCCATATATTTTTGATAAGCTGTTGAATTCAGTTTGCTAGTATTCTGTTGAGTGTTTTTGTGTTCATGTTCATTAGGGATATTGGTCTGTAGCTTCCTTTTTTATTGTGTCTTTGTCTGGTTTTGGTATCAGGGTAATGCCAGCTTTTCAGAATGAGAATTCTGTCCTCTTTTGCTTTTGGAATAGTTTGAGGAGAAATGGTATTACTTCTCTATTTATTTGGTAAAATGCAACAGTGAATCCATGCAGTCCTGTGTTTTTCTTTATTGGGAGACTTTTTATTAGTGATTCAATCTTGTTCCTTGTTATTGATCTGTTCAGATTTTCTATATCTTCATGATTAAACTTTGATAGTTGTATGTTTCCAGGAATCTATCTATTGCCTCCAGGTTTCCCAGTTTTTTAGCATATAGTTGTCAAAATAGCCTCTGATAATCTTTTGTATTTCTGTCATCCAGGCTGTAGTGCAGTGGCACAATGTTGGCCCACTGCAATCTCCGCCTCCGGGGTTCAAACAATTCTCCTGCCTCAGCCTCCTGAGCAGCTGGGATTACAAGAGCATGCCACCATGTCCAGTTAACTTTTGTATTTTTAATAGAGACAGGGTTTCACCATGTTGGCCAGTCTGGTCTCGAACTCCTAACCTCAGGTGATCTGTCCATCTCGGCTTCCCAAAGTGCTAAGATTACAGGCATGAGCCACCGTGCCCAGCTTCGATATCCATCTTAATTCTTCACTGAATCAAGGGTTATTCAGAAGCATATTTTTAAATTTCCATGTATTTGTAGTTTCCAAAGTTTCTGTTGGTATTGATTTCTAGTTTTATTCCATTGCAGCCTGAGAAGATACTTGACATAATTTCAATTTAAGAAAAAATTTTAAGTCTTTGTGGCCTAACATGCTCAATCATAGACCACATCCCATGTGCTTACAAGAAGAATGTATATTCTGTAGTTGTTGAATAAAACACTATTTAAATATCTATTAGGTCTATTTGGTCTAAAGACCAGTTTAAGTCCATTGTTTCTTTGTTGATTTTCTATTTTGATGATTTGGCTAATGCTGAGAGTGGAGTGTAGAAAACATTCAATATTACTGTGTTAAAGTCTATCTCTTTCTTTAGATCTAGTAATATTTGCTTTATGAATCTGGGTGCTTCAGTGTTGGGTGCATATACATTTAGAATTATTATATGCCCTTGCTGAATTGACCCTTTATTGTTCACTGTTTCTTAAAGTTTGCCTTATCTAATATAATTGTAGCTATTTCTGCTCACTTTTGATTTCCATTTGCATGGAAGATTATTTTGGAGCTTTAAGATTCAATGACACTACCGCTGGATTTTGGACTTGCATGGGACCTGTAGCTCCTTTGTTTTGCCTAATTTATTCCATTTGGAATGGGAGCTGCCCACTGCCTATACTCCCACTATATCTAGGAAGTAACAAACTTGCTTTTGATTTTAAAGGTTCTTAGGCAAAAGCAGCTCGGACTGGTATAAGACTTTGAACTGTGGACTTTTGAGTTAATGCTGAAATGAGTTAAGACTTTGGGAGACTGCTGGGAAGACATCATTGGTTTTGAAATGTGAAAAGACATGAGATTTTGGAGGGGTCAAGACCAGAATGGTATGGTTTGGCTCTGTGGCCCTATAATCTCATATTTAATTGTAATCCCCATGCATGGAGGGAGGGAAGTGATTGTGTCGTGGGTGCAGTTTCCCCCATGCTCATCTCATGATAGTGAGTGAGTTCTCACAAAATCTGCTCGTCTTATAAGTGGCTGACAGTTCCTCCTTCACATTCTTTTCTCTCTTGCCTGCCACCATGTAAGATGTGTTTGGTTTTCCTTCACCTTCCTCCATAATTATAAGTTCCCTGAGGCCCCCATGCACCCAGCCATGTGGAATTGTGAGTCAATTCAGCCTCTTTCCTTATAAATTACCCAGTCTCAGGGAAGTTCTTTATAGCAGTGCGAAAATAGACAAATACATCTTGCAATCATTCTCTGCACCAGTAGATTCATGCCACTAATCGTTTGGATACATACAACAAAGGCCATGGAATGCTTATTTCTTTCAACTCCAGGGCATGAGGTTTCACTTGTACTTGTCGGAGATGCACCTTGTGTTTCTGCCACCAGGAATCGCGTAGGAACAATTCCAATCACTTAAACCTCAGCCGTTTTCCTTTCCTCTGCTTCTTCTTTGCCAAAAGTGCCTGCTTTGCCTGAGTGCCTTTGAGGGCTTCATAAGCCATCCTCTTTTTCAGGAGATTTTCTGGAACCAAAGGGATTTTACTTTATTCTTGATCAACCATCTTTCTAGTTTTTCAGCTACTGATCTGAAATTTATTTTATTTTATTTTGGAGACAATTTTGCTCTTGTTGCCCAAGCTGGAGTACAGTGACATGATCTGGGCTCACTGCAAACTCTGTCTCCCGGGTTCAAGCAATTCTCCTGCCGCAGCCTCCTGAGTAGCTGGGGTTACATGTCTGCTAACCCCATGTTAGTAGCTTGCTAACATGCCTGGCTAATTTTTGTGTTTTTAGTAGAGATAGGGTTTCGCCATGGTGGCCAGGCTGGTCTCAAACTCCTGACCTCAGGTGATCCACCCACTTCAGCTTCCCAAAGTTCTGGGATTACAGGTGTGAGCCACCACGCCCAGGCTGATCTTAAGTTTAATACACTTCAGTTTTCCTGGTTGCCCATAAGTTGCCAATAAACTTCTCCTAGGTTTTTTGTCTATTATTTGGGTGATTTCCTCAGTAGCATAAGTGGATAGTATTGACATTTATAAGTCTTTGATCAAGGAGCAATAGCCATATTCAGGTCACATATACTATTTTCCATAAAAATACAAGTTTAAAAATTTTAAAATTACCTACATAGTAAATGTTTGTTTTGAAAAATCTTAAAATACAGACAAGTGTAAAAAAACTCACTCATTATTCCATCCCACAAAGGTAATCATTTTTAATAATTTGCTTTGTATCTTTTAGTTTGTACACATGTTCATATTAATTTTTAATCAGTGCAACAGAATAGATTTACTATTTAACATAAAATGCTTTAAAATGGCCCTCAAGTTAGAGTATAATTTAAAGAAATACCTAGGCACAAATTGCTATTGTATTACTTAATATGAAAGCCATCTATTATCAGTTAAGACTTCATTAAGCCTTTCTACTTTAAACAACATTTTAAACATCAGATTTTTTTAATGCAAATACTTAAGCATAAAGGTATTAAATTAGAAAACTATTAAAAACCAACTAGATCTGAAAAATGGTCAAGAACCAAAGACAGTTTGTGGGCAGGTTGCTGCAAAGTTATGCCGTAGGAACACACTGGTATGGACACCCAGCCACCGACACTGCATACAAGATACCATCAGGTGACCATCAGACCTGCTGCCACAACGTGAGACCTCTGTCATCACTGTTTCTGCTCTCAGTGAACATCAGATGCCACCAGACTGGCCCAAGAAAAGGTTCCATCATGTTCAAAGTAGATACCTCAGAATATTCCAAAATTACTTCAGGATGTGAAGAATCTACTAGAATGATCTCAACATATCTTTAGTACTAGACAGAAAACTATTAAATTATAAAATCCAAAGAAATGCAATACTATTTAACAAAGTTAGCTAGAGTCCTAGGGGAGCTTTCAGATTTTTCACTAGTCGATGGAAGAATTAGGTAATTCTAAGTCTTAAATTTGGGGACATGAACAATGTAGGCTAGGATATCCCACATAATTAAATATTTATATTCTGTTAATTAGATTGTAAGAGTTACCATGCAGTACTTGAGAATTTTAGTTACACAGAACATAGTCTAAACAGAAAATCAAGAATACTAAATGTATCAATTCAATTAAAATTGTTTCAAGGAATATGATGGGTCATGTAGATAAGACCAGAGAGTTACCAAAGCTTCCCCTAAACACGATTGTCTTATAGATTTGGACATAGTAACTCCAAAAAAGAACTGAGCAAGTTTGGAAGGAAAAAGATCCTGTGTATTTAAAGCCCCAGGCCTCAAATACAGCTGAGACCTCTAGTCAGTAAATAAGCCCCTTCAGCACCATCAGTTCTCCTTCAGTGCCAAGTATCTTTTAACCCTGGAAATATTTAATGTTTTAGGAAAATATCTAAAGAAGTCAAAATTATGATATTAGCATTTTTTTGTGTTAAGAAGGATTCTGTGTGATTTAGCATGTTAAGAATTTTTAACATCGTAGATGATTTGCTAGAATAGAATAATTTAAGTTAAAATTGTTTAATTGGGAATTTACTTGGTTGAAATTTTAAGTGGAAATTTACTATTGATATTGGATGTTAATTTAAGACTCATCATCTTAAGAAAAAGAATGGTTCCAAACCGATCTGAGGCAGAACTTTGTGTTATAATGTAAGCCTCTTCTGGAAGTTCATTATTAACATACATAATAAAGTGCTTGAACAATTTTCCTAGACATTAATTAGCTTAAGAGCATCTTCTAACACCCTAGCTGACATTATGCCCTGTGAAATGCCTCCGGGCCTTCAATCAGTCTTGCAATGCTATCCTAACAAGAATTCTAGAAACATAGTATAAAATGTTTATTTAAGCACTTTTCTCCCATAAAATGCCTCGACGAGGCAAACTCTTTGAATGACTTAAAAAGCCTATTCCCTTGCAGAAAAACTTTGACCTAGGCTCTAAATCAATTCATCTGAGAAGTTATTTTAATAATGTTTATGTTTAATTCATTAGATGATAAAAGTTACCATAGTATTTGAGGCTTTTCAGTTATTCAGAAGAAAGTATTTAAATAGAAAATCAAAAATACTAAATTTACCAATCCAACTAAAATTGTTTCAAGGAACATGATGAATTGTGTAGATAAGACCAAATAGTTACCAAGGCTACCTTAGAGATGATTGCCAAAACTTTAATTTATAAATAATAAGGCTTATAATTTAAATCTGGAGTTTAAAGATGAATAGGTTTTTGGAGTCGGATTTTTAATAATTAAATATTCTTTTCTAAAAGGTTGCCTTCTGAATAATTTTCTGCACATAAAAGCCTCCTTCAAGGGAATAGAAAATGCTCACATTGATCCCACCAAAATTTGCATAATGAGAGATTCCTCAAACAGAGGGAGGGAGCTTAGATACTGGAAGGGCAAAAATAATAACAAATCACTGTAATGAGAGTTGGTTTTTTTTTCTTCAAAAATGCTACCATGGCTTTTTTAAAATGCTACTGAAAGCTTATTCATTTCTTCAATCTTTTTAAACCATTACCCAGAGTCAAATTATGAAACAAATCCTTTCTTAACATTTGTTCTTAAATCTCTCCCCTATAATGTAGGTCCTCTAAGGGGAAATTAACATAATTAGCTTGATGTCTCTGCCCTGTAGTTTTTATTTTTGTGTTTTTTAGACATGGATTCTCTCTCTGTCATCCAGGCTAGACTGCAGTAGTGTGATCATAGCTCACTGTATCCTCAAATTCTGGGGCATAAATGCTCCTCCCACATCAGCCTTCAGAGTTGCAGAAAGTGCAGGCCCACACCACCATGCCCAGCTAATTTTTAATTTTTTGCAGAGATCAGTCTTGCTACATTGCCCAAGCCAGTTTCAAACTCCTGGCTTCAAGTGATCCTCTCACCTAGGCTTCTGAGTTTTTCTTTTTCTTTTCCTTTTCTTTTTTTTTTTTTTTTTAAGTGTTTGCTCCTTTTTCCTATATGGAAGTACAAATAACAGTTTTTTGAATGAAGGCACGTGCCGTACCTGTGTCTTCAGTTTAAACGTCTCAGTGTTACAAACCGCAAGTTGGACAAACGGAATACATTTTTGTGTCTTTTCTTCTCGTGATCCTAGAATCTATGATATTATAGTAACTCAGTAAATACCTGCTGAGTGATCGGATTAGACTAAGAATAGCTTATTAAAAGTTTCAGTTAGTAGCTTCATTCCTCTGACTTGCACTACTCTATTTTCACTCTCACCTAGTTTAGTACCTTATTTCTGTCTGTGGTTCACCTTAGAGATAGGCAATACCTAAGTTCACCACTGGGCTACAGACTGGCATGTAGAATTGGATTATTTATTAGAGTTCAAGGGACAAAACTGACCTCAGCTAGGCATCAGGACAAAACGAGAGAGGTTTCAAGCAAGATTCAGCTCCTGAGTCAACGGCCAGGTTTGATATTTAGAGGGATTCAGATGAGGAACAGGGCAGAGGTTGGGACGGAGCTCTGGACTGGAAGCAAGTATCTGCAGATTTAAGATTTCAGGAAGCATTGGTTTGGGTTCCCTCAGGCCAGAAGAATTGACAGAGGATGATTACAAAGATGGCGAATGAGATCAGCATCTCAGACCAATAAATTACCCTGTGATTATTGGAGAAGCTAAATATGATGACTTAGTGAGAAAACTATAAATATTTTTTAAAAAAGAAACAGATTCAACTACTATACTTCCAAGAAAACAAGATTATAACAATAAGAAATGAGAAAATGGCAATTAAATGTATCAGATGATTGACTTGTCAATACTCAGAACATTAATGTTAATACTAATGGCTAATATATATTTAGCGTTTACTCACTACAGACAGGGTCTGCACTTTATATTAATTAATATAATCTTCTTATCAATCTTTTGATGTACATATTATTGCATAAAACATTTAAAAAATGAATTTACAGAGTCACAAAGATGTAAACTAACAAGACCAAGAAGCTTCTATGCAGTGAAAGTGAAAGCCAAAGTTATATCTGACTTCAGGGCACCATGTCCCAGCAAATATTTATATTCTTATTTTTGACAGGGTTTCTACATAGTGGATGCTGAAAATTGTTCTGCTTTGCTGATATTTAATAAGAAAATTATTATTTTAATTCCAAATTGAAATACTACTGAGAAGTGTTGTTGAGAATTTTAATTCCAAATTGAAATACTACTCAGAAGTGTAAGTGTGTTCATTTAAAAATGAAATTTACTGACATGTGATCAATAACTATAAAACACTTCATATCTACACAATAGAATTAGGACTATTAGAAAAAGGTAAAATATTTGGCTTGATAGGAAATAACAAATTAAAATGCTATTTGTATCAGATTAAAATAATTTAATCCCCTCTTCTACTTTAAATCTTTTGTGTAGACAAAGAAAAAAAATACACTATTTGAAATTTTAACTGCATATCTTATATCATCCAAAGGGCAATGTGAGTAAATTTATAAGGTATCATACATAAATATATATTTTTCATAGGTTTCCAAATAGCTTGCAAACTCCATGCCTTAAAAAAGCATACCCAGTATCAAGCAAAATGTTTGATATGTAGTATATACGTAAAAAAACAGCTGTTTATGCATAAAATTAATCAATCATTAGATACTAATTATAATGCATACTAGTTGATAGAAATGTAATGAAGCTTACATTCCAATGATTTTATTACTCTTTTATTACTACTTGTGGCAAGCTAGAAGAGAAAATAAATAAAAATATCAAATTTATTTCCGTAAGAATTTGAAATGAAGAAAGAGAAATATATGTAACGAAATGTAAATGAGCTTCTTTTGGTTGTGATGAACCAAAAGAAATATATATTGAGACTTACAGCGGCTTATTCCAAAGCAAATATAGTCATGCAGTTGTTTTACTAAGGAAAAATGGTTTTCTCACAATAAAAGTCATCCTTTATAATTAAGGTATGGAGAACAAGGGTGCTAAACTGATGTTTTTAAAACATCACAGGTATTTTCTTTGTTTATGCCAAGGACAATTACACTCTCTTCTACTAGATCAGAGATTCACTGGCAGAGAAAGATAACTTGATGCTATCTGAATATCACAGATAATGAATTAACTGTTTTCTCTGGTGTTTCAAAGTGGATATAATGAACAGTTTGTTTTATTTTTGATGGTAAAATAAATATTCTGTTGTACAAATAATGTTCAAATTATAAAAAGGCTATTTAAAACTTGCTGTCATATTTAAAATTAAATTATGTATCGCTAGTGTTATTTTTAAGTTTTTCACTAGGTGTCAAGGATATACATGCATATATATCAATATCGTGTTTCAATATACAAAAAACTTTTCATCAAAAAGTATATTAATAAGTTTTATGTATATCAAATGCCATATATATATATACCACTTCTCCTGTTTATGTGTTCTTTTATGGTTCATATTTATGTTCATAAAAATAACATTTTATTTATTTTCCTTTATGGAATTTTATGTCTAACATATTAGAAAAAATTCAAGTTAGGAAACTACTATAAGCTTTTACTCTTACATTTTGGGTCCTTCTAGTTTTTTGCCAATATACCTCACTCTCTTTCACCTGTCCTACCATACCTAATGGCCTAAAAGCTTTTAATTAGATATGAATCTTCCACGTCCCTCTCCCTATGTACTTCTTCAATTGCATGGAAAAACATTCCCTCTTTCAAAAACCTAAATTGGTGTAGGTGCATCCTACATTCTGAAAGAGATCAGCTTTGAATTCTATAATATTTATTTAGTTAGCTTGGGGTCTTACAGAGTGAGAAAGTTTATTTGTAAATCTTACTCAAAGAGGTATCTGCAATGAAAACAAGATTAATAATTAGAAGAAAAAAATGACTTAAAACTAGGAATGTGAAATGAGAATTAAAACTTACTGGAGTATCCTTTGGAAATACCCATAATTACAGCCAATTCAAAATGCTTTCAAAGTTCATTAAGAATGTGTGCATTTAAAATCTGGCAGGACACATACTATAACATATTTGTAAGTTCCAATGATATTTTTATCAACAAATTTGTTGGGGTAGGGTACTTAAATCATATAAGCAATAGAGCAATAATTTCTTACATCCCCAATATGCAATCTCTCCAGTCCCAGAGTTATCCAAAATATTTAGTTAAGTAAAATTTCTTCAAGAAATACATAGTAAAAATGTCAACCCATACCACAATCAAGCAGAAGTCCTAAGAAAGATGAAATCAGAAGACCATCACTTTTTCATGAGGACCAAACTACAGAATTAATCCTAGATTCCAAGTAGGAACCAGGGAGTATCTAGAGCACTGAGATCTTTGCTCATGGGTTGCTTTAAAAATAATAAACATTTAGACTTCTGGTTCCAAAATGGTGGCATAGAAACAAACCGGCTTGACTACCCACACCCTGCCACAGAAAAGCGAAACTAACGTACAGCTCCAAGACTGTCCCAGAACTCAAATACGAAGTGGAGACAGTACCCAGGGCCAAAGAGAAATGAAAAAACTGAGCAGAGAGTAAGAGAGTAGGACCTCCACATCCATGACATCTCTCCTGCTATTCTGCCTGATACCAAGTACATGGGAATTTTTTCCCCAAGTAGACTGTTTCTACACCAGAAAAAGTAAGATCAAGGTGGACCAGGTTTCCCACCACCTTTAATTCCATGGTAAGAAACCTGTTTCTGCCTTAACCCACAGGAAACATCACAAGTACCTGAAGGGAGAAATATCCCTGAGGACAGGCAGAGGAAAAGAAGGCAGGCAGGACTACCATCCTTACCTCTGGAAATCCTTCTTTGTAACTTAACCATAGAGATGCCTAATCAGAGTGGCTGTTCAGCAGCACCATGCTCTAAGAGGTTCATCCCAGAGGCCCTCTGGGCACAAAACCCTATCTAACCACTGCACACTGCAGAAATAGCCCCTTTGGGGCCTCCTCCATTTGCGAAGGGCAGCCCACCAAACATTTAGTAGAGCTGAGGTGGACCTGGGCTTAAGGCACCACCTAAAGCTGAAAAAAGACAGTGACCTATAGAAAAGAACTTTTAAGCAAATATTTAAAAAAAAAAAAAAGACAGAGAAGACTGGAATAAATAATCTTTCAATGCAAGGACATAGATATACATCCACAGGAAATAGCTGCAAACAGGAAATGATGATCTCCCCAAATGGACAAAGCTAACCAAGAATTTAAAATGTAGCTTTAAGGAAATTCAGTGATCTCTAAGATAACACAGAAAGCAATATTAAAAATTATTAGAGAAATTTAACCGAGATTGAAATTTTTTTTTTTTTTTTTTGAAATGGAATTTACTCTTGTAGCCCAGGCTGGATTGCAATGGCATGGTCTCAGCTCACTGCAACTTCCTATTCCTGGGCTCAAGTGATTCTCCTGCCTCAGCCTCCCATGTAGTTGGTATTACAAGTGCCTACCATCACGCCCAGCTAATTTTTTTTTTCTTTTTTTTCTTTGTTTTTTTTTTAGTAGAGATGGGGTTTCATCGATTTGGCCAGGCTGATCTCCAACTCCTGAGTTCAGGTGATCCACCTGCCTCAGCCTCCTAAAGTGTTGGGATTACAGACATAAGCCACCATGCCTGACTTAAAATAATTTATAAAAAATCAAAATGAAGTCTTGTAACTGAGAAATACATTTGAGGAACTGAAAAAATTAATAGAATCTCTCAACAGCAGAATAGATCAAGTTGAGGAAAGAACCATTGAGCTCAAAGACAGCCAATTTTAAAATAGTGAGAGGAGAAAAAAGAAAAAATAAGTGAAATGCAAGGAAGATTGTCTACAAGATATAAAAAATTGTCTCAAAAGACCAAGTCTAAGAATTATTGGTGTTCAACGCATGTTCTCACTCATAAGTGGGTGTTGAACAAATGAGAACACATGGACACAGGGAGGGGAACGTTACACACCACGGCCTGTCAGGGGAGTGGGAGTGGGTAGGGGAGAGATACAGGGGATGGGAGGATTGAGGAGGGCTAATATTAAGAGAAATACCTAATGTAGACAACGGGAAGATGGATGCGGCAAGCCACCATGGCATGTGTATACCTATGTAACAAACCTACATGTTCTGCACATGTACCCCAGCAATTAAAGTATAACAAAAAATACACATAAAAATAAAAATAAGTACAAAGGAAAAGAAAAGGAATGATTTGTGTTCAAGAGGGACTCAAGCAAGAGCAAAGGGTAGAAAGCTTATTCAAAAAAAAAGGAAAACTTTCCCAAACCTATTAAAGATATAAATATACAGATACAGAAAAGTCAAAGAGGACCAAACAGATTTGACTGGAATAATACTACCCCAAGGCATATAATAAACAGGTCAGAAACAAAGGTCAGAAACAAAGAGATAATCCTAAAACAGCAGGGGAAAAGAAGCAAGTAATTTATGCAGGAGTTTCAATTTAGCAACAAACAATACAGGCAAAGAAGGAGTAGAATGACAGTTCTGAAGTGCTGAAATTAAAAATGAAATCTTTCATTCAAGAATAATGTATTCACTAAAGTTATCCTTCGAATATGAAAGATAGATAAAGTTTTTTTCTAGACAAAAAAAAGCTGGGAGACTTTACTAACACCAGACCTATCTTACAAGAAATGTTAAAGGGAGTTCTTCAACATAAAAAGAAAAACAAACAAACAGAACCTGAAGGTATAAATCCACTGATTAAATTAAAAGTACACAGACAAACTCAGAATACTATAGTGCTTTAATTGTGGTATACAATACACTTACACTTTTACTATGAAGACCAAAAGACAAATGTATCACAAACAATAATAGCTACAGACAGCAACCTGTTAAGACATAGATATCATAAAAATACGTAAACTGAGAAAACTAAAAGTAAAAATGTAGAGGAGACTGAGTTAAAGTATAGAACTTGAAGAAAAAATTGTTTTTTTTTATGATAAGTTCTCATCTCTTTAAAATAACTTGTTGTTATCTATGACATTCTTTGTAAGCCTAGTGATAATCACAATGCAAAAAATATATGAAAATAAATAACATCAGAAACAAAAAAAAGGAGACATAACAACAGTGACAACTGAAATAACAAGGACTCATTAGAGATGATTATGAACAACTATATGCCAACAAATTTGGAAAGCTAGAAGAAATGGATACATCTCTGGTCAAATATCATCTACCAAGATTGAAGCATAAAAAAATAGAAACCCCAGTAAACTAATAATGAGTAATGAGATCAAAGTCATAATAACAAGTCTGTCATCAAAGAAAAGCCCAGCACCTGAAAGCTTCACTGCTGGATTCTATGAAACATTTAAGGAAGAATTAACTAATTCTTCTCAAAGTCTTCAAAAAAAAAAAGAAGAAGAGCAGAAAATACTTCCAAACTCACTCTACAAGGCCAGAATTACCCTTATGATCAGACAAGGATATAATTAAAAAAGAAAACTATATTCTATAGAACATAGACATAAAAATTTGCAACAAAATACTAGCAAACCAAATTTACCAACATGTTAGAAAGATCATTTACTATGACTAAGCGAGATTCATCCCAGTGAGGCAAAGATGGTTCAACACACACAAATCAATAAACATGACATCACATTAACAGAACCAAGAATAAAAACCCTATGATTATTTCAATAGATACTGAAAGAGCATTCAATCAAATTCAAGATTCCTTTGCTCATCAAACTAGTTACAGAAGGCACATACCTCAAATAATAAAGACCAAATGACAAACCAACAGCTAACCTCACATGGAATAGAAAAAAATTGAAGGCCTTTTTACTAAGATCTGTAACAAGACAAGGATACCTACTTTCCCCACTTTTATTGAATATAGCACTGGAATTTCTGGATGCAGTAATTAGGCAAGCAAGCAAGTGAGAAAAAAGGAAAGAAAAGAAATAAGAAATTAAGAAAGAGTGAAAGAAAGAAGAAAGAAGGAAGGAAGACAAGAAGGGAGAGAGCAAGAGAGATAAAGCAAGAAGTCAATCTAGCTTTGTTTGCAGATGATGTAATCTTATACTAAGAAAAACCTAAAGATAATTAGTAAAAGAATTCAGCAAAGTTGCAAGATACAAAATCAACACACAAAAATTAGTAGCACTTAAAACACCAACAGTAAACAATCTGAAAAAGAAATTGAGAAATAATCACATTTACAATAGCTACAAAGAATATAAAATACCTAGGAGTCAATTTAACCAAAGAAGTGAAAGATTTATATAAAGAAAACTATAAAATAATGATGGCAAAAATTTAAAAAGACACAAATAGAAATATATTTTATACTCATGTATTCAAAGAAGTGATATTGTCACTATGACAATAGTAACCAAAATAATTTACAGATTCAATGCAACCCTTATAAAAAAAATCAATGGCATTTTTCACAGAAATAGAATTTTAATGTTCTAAAATGTATGCGGAACCACAAAAGACACTGAATAGCAAAGCAATCCTGAGCAAAATTAACAAAGCTGAAGGCACCACACTACCTGACTTCAACATTATCAGAAAGCTATAGTAACCAGAGCAGGCTGGTATTGACATAAAAACAGACACATAAACCAATGGACTAGAATAGAGAGTCCAGACAAAGGTGCCATGAGCATACAAAGAGGAAAGGACAGTCTTCAATAAATGGTGCTGGGAATACTAAATACTATATACAAAAGAATGAAATTAGACTCTATCTCTTGCCATACACCAAAATCAAATTATAGACATAAGTTTATGACTTAAAACTATGAAAGCTAGTGGAAAAAAAACATTGGAGGAATGCTCCAGGACTTCGCTTTGGGCAAAGATTTATTGTATAAGATTTCAAATGCACAGCCAACCAAAGCAAAACATAGACAAGTAGGATTGCATCAAATGGAAAAGTTTTGCATAGTCAAGAAAATAATCAGTGAAGTAAAGAGAAACCCATGGAGTGGCAGAAAGTACTTGTGAACTATCCATCTGACAATAGATGAATAACCAGAATACATAAGGAGCTCAAACAACTCAAGAGCAAAAATCCCAAAGAATCCAATAAAAAATGGGCAAAAGATCTGAATACGTATTTCTCAAAAAAAGAAATACAGATAACCAACAAATATATAAAAATAATCAGAGAAATGTAAATTAAAGCTATAATAAGATATCACCTCACACCAGTTACAATGACTCTTATCAAAAAGACAGTCAATAACAGATGCTGGTGAGGATGCAGAGAAAGGGGAATCCTCATACACAGTTGGTGGCAATGTAAATTAACTCAGCCACTGTGGAGAACAGTATGCAAGTTCCTCAAAAAACTGAAAATAGAACTACCATATGATCTACCGGTTCTACTACTGAGTATATATCCAAGAGAAAGGACATCAACATATCAAAAAGGCAGCTGTACTTACATGTTTATTGTAGCGCTATTCATAGTAGTCAAAATATGAATCAATTTAAATACCCGTCAACAGATTAATGGATAAAGGAAATGTGGTATAATATATAATGGAATATTATTTAGCCATAAAAAGTAATGAAATTTTGTCATTTTCAGCAACATGAATAGAGCTGGAGGTCATTTTGATAAATGAAATAAGCCAAGTACAGAGAGACAAATGTCGTATCTTCTCACTCATGTATGACAGTTTAAAAGAAAAAGTGAACCTTAGAGAATAGATTTGTGGTTACCAGAAGCTGGGAAGGACAGGGATAGGAGGGATAAAGAGAAGTTGATTAATGGATACAAATATATGGTTTGATAGATCAGTAGGATGACAATAGTTTACACTAATCTATTGTATATTTCAAAATAGCTAAAAGAAAATTCAAATGATGCTAGCATAAAAAGGATAAATATTTCAAGTGGTAGGTATGTCAAGTACACTGATTTAATCTTTGCAAATCCTATAAATGTAATAAATTATAACACATACTCTGAAAAACACTTCAAAATAAAATCTGAAAAGATACTCATAATTTTATAATTTTAGAATAAATTATTTAAGTTTAACTTCTGGTTTCTACAAAAAAGAACAGAAAAGGGAGTTCAACTGGAACTGTAAATAGCATAGTTCAATGGGGACTATATTTATTAGGAGTCAAAAAGTTGTGGAAGTAGAGATGGGCAAGGTCTTTGATGCCAGAGGCAGGACATTTAACCCTGTCCTGTTCTCAGGTTGTGTGAAACCACTTTCCTTTCACATCCATAGTGATTCATTATAAATAAATGTGGTTTCCTAGACAACATAAAATTTGCATTTTTACTAATTATTTTATTTCTTCTGTTTTCTTGGTAAAGAAATAAAAAAGAACAGGTACCATCTCAGTGGAATATGCAATAAGCTGCACAATTATTATATGAGATTATATGAGTCTTTGATTTATGTTTGACATAAATCCTGACATTTTATAGTAAAATGGGTGGATATATTATATATTTTTTCCAGTTAATTCTGGTTTAAATATGTGTGGGAAATTAAAACACATCATCCCAAAGTACGTTTCTTTGGTATATTTTGAGATGGTTATTCACAGAAACTGCAGACACAGAATTCGCTCTGAAAAGCTGTCCTTTTATAAAATACATTTATACCTGTAAAGAAAATCTACATTAGTGAAATAAACAGGTAATGCAAACAGGCTTTCTGTGAGGCTTCCCTTATCTGCAATTTATTTTTGTTGAAAACACATGATTTCCCTCTTGTTAAATATGTAGCATAGAATTTACATTCTCATTCATTATCCTATCCCCATTGTCCAGAATAGAAGGCAGCACAGAATGGAAACCATGCAACAAGTATTTGTTGAATGAATGAAATAAAGAAACATGAAAAGTATGGAAAAGCTCTACATGTTGTTCACTGGATAGTTCCGTATTGCTATAAAACCACTTTAGCTATCACTCTCTCTAGTCATGAAAACATCCATAATGTTTCAGAAAGACAAAAACACATATAGGGGCAAAGATAATTTTTCTTTCTCTCCTTCTGAAGGTTTGATAATTTGAGTCAATTTTCCTGCATTTTCTAGTTTCTAAAGGCTGTCTGTATTCCTCAAAACCATCAATACCTGGTCAAATCTTTCTCATGCTTCTATCTTTCTCTGTGGTTCCCCTTTTCCTGCTTCTCTCTTCCACTAGGAACCCCTGTGATTTCACTGAGCCCACCCAGGTAATTTAACATAATCTTTCCATCTTGAGGTCTGCCTATTGGCAAACTTAATTATCTGCAAACTTATTTTTCTTTTGCAATGTAACCTAAAGTATTCACAGCTCCTAGGGCATGGGTATGTTTGGCTGGGTGGTGGGGGGCGTGGTGCATTATTCTGCCCTCTAGACACATCCAATATTTCACTTGGCAAACAATTCAAGTTTTCTCTTAAGCCCTCAGAAGGGCCATACCCTAAGAAAAAGTAAAAACTGAAACAGTCTATTCCTACCCAAACCTAAAACTAACGTTTCACAGGATCAAGTTTATTTACTAGACTTTTATTTACTATCCAACAGAAAATGAAGCACTTTTGAAGGAATCACTATAATTTTTACTTGTTATTTCCAGCATCTAAAAATGTGCTAAAATATAGAACAACAAACTGGAGACAAAGAAAACAAGTAAATAGAAACATATATATGGTTCGGATATTGCAGTTTTCTGATACTATATTTAAAATAGTTTGCATTAACCTGTCAAGAAAATGGAAGAGAAGATGAAGAATTGCAGGAGAGACTAAGAATCCATCAAAATTTTCTAATGAGGCCGGGCGCGGTGGCTCAAGCCTGTAATCCCAGCAC
>NW_016107372.1:2815642-2840655 GCF_001604975.1 Cebus imitator
AAAAAAAAAAAAAAAAAAAAAAAAATTTTCTAATGAAAATTTGAGGACTGATAAAAACAAGACTAAGATTAGGAATGTGTTAGATAGTTGTAATAAAGAATCATAAAGAGTAGGGAAAGGCCTAGTGAACTTTTGGACATGTTTGCAGAAAAGATACATGGCGAATTAGAGCAAGAAAACATAATACACATACATCATGGAATATTATGTAGCCATATAAAATAATGAAAAAAAGTCCTCTGAAGTAACATGAATGGAGCTGGAGGCCATAATCCTAAGCACACTAACCCAGGAACAGAAAACCAAATACTATAAATGTTCTCACCTTTAAGTGAGAGCTTAATATTGAGCACACATAAACATAAACATGGAAGATGATAATAAATATAAGCAAAAATTTAAGACAATGCAAGAACACAGAAGCAAAAATAAATATTTTAAAATATTAATAAATTTGTTAAACCTCTAGCAAAACTTATCAAGAAAAGAGGAGAAGTCACAAATTAGCCATATCACATATACTGCAAGCTATTAAATTTTTGGGGGTTCATTGTTTGCCTATTATAAAATAAACCATCTCAAAATTAAGTGGCTTAAACTAATGTTTCTTTATTTTCTTTCATATGTCTGTGGGTCTGCTGGATCTCGACTGATTAGGCTGTGCTCAGTTAGGTGGCCAGGACAAGCATATGTGTAGGAAGAATTGGAACCACAATGCAATTTACCGTAATTATGTACAACTTTATGACAATACATTTTGTGACTTAGAAGAAATGAACAGGTCACTTGAAAAACGCAGCTCAAAATTGAAAAAGGAAAAAATAATAAATCAATATTCCTATGCTATTGTTATACTGGCCCGAGCATGGAAAGTTAACACCAAGACAAAATTTGCCAAATTGCAGGGTATTTATTGCCAGCGACCTCGGAGGTCTTGCGTCTCTCCAACCCGTGGCCCCGAAAGGAGGGTGTTAAGACATTTTATGCCCTTAAAACCACCTTGGGTGTGAGGGTTAGGGGCAGGGGTGGGGATGAGGGGCTTCAGACGTTCTGAGGGCTAGTGGATTCTGTAAATCACCTCCTGGGCGGAGATGAGGGTGAGGGGTTCTGGACATTCCAGTGGATTCCTGGGTGAAGATGAGGGTGAGGGGCTCTGGAAGGCCCAAGGGCCAGGGGACTTTTGACATTTTAATCGTTACTTAAGTGGTTCACAGAAGTCAAGATTAGCATTTGTTTATACATTGTCTGGGTAGGGTGGAAATTATAGTCCTTAATTACTTATTACAAGCCACAGGGACCAAGATGGCATGGGTTTGAACTGCTTGCTGTCACATATGGGTTACAGAGAGCAGTTCCAATAGAAAGCTGAGGTATGGTTGAGGTATACAGTTTTATGGGGCTTTTACCATGTCACACTATTAAAGAAAATGAATGTGAAATTAATAATTTTTTCACAGATTCCTGAAACAGATGGTTTCATTGGCTAATTTTTTTTCAAATATTTGAAGAAAAAAATAACACAAATGTTATACAAACTCTTCCAGAAAATAAGATAAGATATAAGATGGCTCCATTCATGTTTGAGATTTGCATGACCTTGATAGTAAAATCCATAAAGGATATTAAAAGAAAATTGTAGGTTAATATTTCTTATGCACACAGGCAAAAATCCTACAGAACATTATAATAAATCAGATTCAATAATATACAATGGATAATATATCATACTCAACTTGATTTATATGAGGAAACTTTGAAAGATTAGCTTAACATTCAAAAATCAATAAATGTAGATTCCTACATTAACAGGATGAAGAAAAATACCATATGGCTGTCTCAATAGAGGTTCATATTAAAAATGAGCAGACAAGAAATAGAAGGGAGCTTCTTTAAGCTAATAAAGTTTATCTACCCAAAAACCTCTAGCAAATATCATAGTCATTGTGGAAATACTAAACTCTTTCTCCTTAAATTTGCAACCAAGTTGAAAATGTTCATGAGTAGTTCTAACCAGCATTCTCCTAAAAGATTTTGCAATGAAATAAAAAAAAGAAATAATACATTCCAAGATTAGGCAAGAAAAAATAAAATAGTTTTCACCAATGACATTGGAAGCACCAATATTATTTTAAATGTAAATTAAATGCAATCCAAATTTACATATTTTTGTGATATATATATATATATATATATATATCTACATTTCACACAGTATAGAAATATTATATGCAGACACATATACCTATTTTGAGTGTAAGAGAAGCACAGACTTGACAAAATAATCCCAAAATCTTATCTTGAAAAATAAATGTGGGAATTGGCAGATTTCTAGGAGAAAGAAAATGAAAGAGAAAACAAATTACTGGTGACCAGATCTAATACATATGTTTTCAAGGTAAAATAATTAAAATGGCTTATAAATGGAAATATTTCCTAGATATAGTATTAAATTTTAAAAGATGATCTTTACTTTTTTTTAAGATATATTTTTTATCCCTATAAGCACATTCAGATGTGAACTAACTTTATTTGTATAGTATTTCTTTTTTCAAATGTACAATTCAGTATTGATAACTATAGTTCCCATGCTGTATATTACATCAAAATTGCTTGCAGTGTTACTGTTGGAAAGCAAGGATGGAAATGGAGGATGGGAAGTTTTTCTATTTTGCACTTTACTGTGGAATGTTTGCATTTTCTAACCCTGTACCTATTTTGGTAATTTCATTGTTACCTTTAAGAAAAGTTCTTATTCTTATATAATGAAATTATGAAGTATTATTTTATTTGCTTGCTTATACAATGTTAAAAAAAAGTGTACATTTTATAATAAAAGCAGTGGGCTAGAGAACTAATCTGGAATGGTGTTTAACTGGAATGGCTGCTTAGTCTGTAATTCCAGGGCTCCGGTAGCAGGTGTTAAAGACATACAGGAAACACTGAGTGAAATCAATGGCTTTTTGTTTTGATTTGACTTTTGGTTTTCATAAAAGGAATTTATTCAAAGAGTCTTTTACTGCTCCCCCAACCTGAGTCCATTAAAAGCATTTTTTTTTTTTTAGAAATTCTGCATTTTGTAGGGAGCTGAGAGTTCTTTGCACCCAATGTGAATGTTCTTTTTTTTGACTAGGGTGTAATTGGAAAACTTTTTGAGGTTTTTATTTTTTTAACAAAAAATATTAAGTTACTTCATCATTGGAAGGCCCCTGTGTACTTTCATATTTCAACAAAATAACCTGGTAACCTTACAGAAGCAGGAAATGAATTAAAATCATAAAATGTAATAAATATTTTTAATGAGCTCACATTTCTGGGCTCAGCTTAAGGCAGTGTGCAACCCTGGCAGCTCATGCCAGAAGTTACATGACTCAACCAACCTCCTGACTACCAGGTAGGAAAGTTGCTGGAATGAGAGACTTCATGGAGTTCAAAACAAGAACTTTTGCAAATGGTTAGAAGAGAACTCTGGAAAGTATGCAAAGAATGCAGTTCTTTAGCTAAATTACCTAAATAGAAATTACTTACCAAGGAGCACCATCCTTCTAGAAATTCTTGGTCATTCTGCTCTGCCAATTGTTTTCTTTATTGTGGGAAGAATTACAAATTGTGATGTTCCAATCATATTGATCTGTTGATTCCCACTGCCCTGAAGCCGTGTCAGGCTTCATGATGTATTTAAATATTGTGTTTAATTTTAGTATTCATATTTTTTAAAGGATACAGAATAATAGAGATACTTGAGGAAATATTCCACTGTATAATAACTAAAAGAATAGAAAAATGTGTACCCTATTTTAAAAAGATAAAACATACTTGTTGATGAGAAGGTGGGAAAAGGAAATTTCTTCACATTGTTGATGGAAATGTAAATTAGTTCAGCCATTATGGAAAACTGTATGAGGTTCCTCAAAAACTAAACATGAAATTTCCTACAATCCAGCAACCTTACCTCTGGGTATTTAAACAAAAGATTTGAAATCAGCATGTGGAAGAGACGTCTGCTCTCTCATGGACACTGTAAGCACTACTTGTAATTGCCCAATGGGCTCTTCTTGACTGCTGCCCAGATACAGCCAATTTATCAAGACAGGGGAATTACAATAGAAAAATAGCTTAATGCACATAGAGTTGGCTAAACGGGAGGCTGGAGTTTATTACTTGAGTCAGTCTTCCTGAAAATTCAGAGGCTGGAGATTTTTTAAGAATAATTTTGTGGGTAGGGAGCTAGGGATTGTGGAGTACTAATCGATTGGGTTGGAAATGAAATCACAGGGAGTCAAAGAGGATTATTGTTGCTATCTTCTGTACCTGGATGGGAGCACAGAACTGTTGAGTCAGATTACTGGTCTAGGTGGTGCTAGCTGGTCCTTCAGAATGCAAGATCTAAAAAATATCTTGAGCACCAATCTTAGGTTTTATAATAGCAATGTTACCCAAAAGAGCAATTGGGAGGTAAGAAATCTTGTGGTCACTTTGGCTACCCAATGCTTAAACCATACTTTTAATCCTGTGGCTAATTTGTTAATCATAACAAAGGTGATCTAGTCCCCAAACAAAAAGGGGATTTGTTTCAAGAAAGGGCTGTTATTATCCTTGTTTCATAGTTAAACTATAAACTAAATTCCTCTCATAATTAGTCTGACTTACACCTAGTAATGAACAAGGGCAGTTTGGAGGTTAAAGGCAAGATGGGATCAGTTAAGACAGATCTTATTCACTGTCATAATTTTCTCATTGTCATAATATGTGCAAGGTAATTTCATACTCACAATAGCCAAGTTATGGAATCAACCCAAGCATCCATCAACAAATGAATGGATCAAGAAAATGTGGTATATATGTAAAATATAATACTTTAGCCATAAGAAGAAAGAAATTTTTTCATTTGTGACAACATGAATAAATGGAATAAAAGAACATTATGTTAAGTGAAATAAGCCAGGCACAGAAAGACAAATACTGCATGTTCTCACTTACAGATGGAATCTAAAGCAATCAAATTCAAAGAAGCAGAGAGTAGAATGGTTGTTACAGAGGCTGGGGTTTAAGGAAATGGGGAGATGATGGTCAAAGGGTACAAAAATCTTAGAAGGAATATGTTTTTGTTCTTTTAGATACATTGCACAACATGGTTGTTATAGCAAATAATACTGTATTGTACATTTCAAAATTGCTAAAAGAATGAACTTCAAATGTGGCCACTAAAAAAATAAGTGTTTGAATTGATGGATTAATTACCTTGATTTCCATTATTTTACTTTGTCATACGTTTACCCCCATAAACAAACACAACTATAATTTGTTAAATCACAATAAAAAAATAAAAGATAAAATGATAAATTCTTGGTCAATTTTTTAAAAAATTAGCAATTATCAAAAAAACCTCCAGGCTAAACAGCTTTAATTTTGAAAATCTTATTTTCATGAAACTAGAGGAAAAGAGTGGAACAATCCTTCAAGAATTATAATAAATTTTTCTTTGCTTTTTTGTTTCTCTTTTAAAAATATTTTAACTACCATTTTAATGAGTTTTAGAAAAATATCAGTTGAGTCAGCCCAACATGGTCTGCCAAAGTGAGGACGGAAGCATTAGCTTTGCCTCTGATATAATTTATAAAGTAAAATAAAAAGTATTTGTGCTTGTTTAAAAGGGAAGCAGAAATAACAGTAAAAACAGAACAGGTAGTCTTCATATTTCAAAGGCAAGTTCTTAAAAAACACATATGAGTCACTAAAACTTAAATCAGTTTTCCTCCTAAAAGCAGGTGAAACTGTGTGAAGATTCACAGAAAAAGCAGTGTTCTACTATTACTGTCACCTATCTTGTATGTTAACATTTGGGAAAATATATCCTGGGAATCATAGTCAAGATTCTTTACGTGCAAGTAACAGAAACCAGCTAGCAAGCTGACTATGGAATGGGAATTTGTTGAAAGGAAACAGGGTTATCACTCAGAACTCAGGAATGCAGACTGGCTGCCTAAGAACTAGGACTGGGAACTAACTATAAAACCATCATGGTGACATCTCTGTCTATTGTCTCTGCCTCCCTGACCCTGAAGACAGGCTTCTGCTGGTCCCACCATCCTGTACGGCAGGTGCCATTTGTTAGTCTTATCTAATGGCTTCTAAGGCTCATCTACTTGCTTTGAAGAATCCATATCAGCCTGACCAGACTGACTCTCAGCTCTAATTCCAAATATCCATTTAATTGGCCTACTTTGGATCAGGTATCCATTCAAAGTCCAGTTGGCTGTGAGAATATCTGTCCTGTGGAGGGTGCTGTTCTTAGAGAGAGAAACAGTCAGGCAGTGCAGAAAGCCAAAATAGCACAGCATCCAAAGATGACACCACAGTCCATAACGACTCCAGGTGGTACTGGTGCTGGCGGCCTGGAGCGGCAGAGTCAGGATGGCTTGGGATAGCACTGTGTAAGTACAGGAATACCTTGTTAGCTCTTCCTATTTACATAAGAGACAATATAATACCTCTCTACACTGGTAGCCCCGCAGGTCAGCTTGACTATGTTGAAGAATAAGGGACAGTGTCCCACAGTCATAGGAAAATTGAAATGGTTTCTAATATCATCTCATTTGCTCGTGCGTATATATGCGTATAAAAGATATGCTCTTTTATAGCTGGGTTCCATTAGACCTTTCACAAAAATCCTTTATATGTTTTAGACTTTATTAGCCTAAATGAGTTCATTGGATCCCCATATCCATCTTACAATGCCAGCGATTTTTCTTCTCATTTTGCAAGATATGGGGAGTCCAAGTCAACTGTTCTGAAGTTCAGGAACCCTAATGATAGAATCATGAGACTTTGTGTAACTTCTGGGAAATCTTATGCATTCTGAACTAGTATTCTCTTGCTTTAATGTGACAACTGGTTTTGAAAACAGCAAAGTGATAGTGGAATGACAGTTAACAATTTTTACATAAAGCGTGCACCCAATAGAGTGCGAAAGCGGCCATGTGAAAGATGGCATTCGATAGTAAAAATCTAACAGTAAGCAAAGTTGGTTTAGTGTTTTCCTATGTTTTCTTTGTGTGATCCTTACCTGACTCTATATTTTGTATGATTAGCCCTTTAGATATCATGGTATTAGATTGCCAAGGCCTGCTCTTCTCAGAATCATTTCAGGTTCACCCCTAGCCCCCCATTTTTTTTTTTGAGATGGAGTCTTACTCTGTCACCCAGGCTGGAGTGCAGTGGCACAATCTTGGCTCACCACAACCTCTGTCTCCCAGGTTCAAGTGATTCTCCTGCCTCAGCCTCCCAAGTAGCTGGGACTACAGGCACATGCCAACATGCCTGGCTAAGTTTTGTATTTTTAGTAGAGACAGGGTTTCACCGTGTTGGCCAGTCTGGTCTCGAAATCCTGACCTCAAGTGATCCAGCTGCCTTGACCTTTCCCAAAGGGCTAGGATTACAGGCGCGAGACGTCATGCCTGGCCAGAGCCCTTTTTTTTAGATCTGCCTCAAATGCACATGACCACTTAAACCTTTCTGACCTATCCTATTTCACATGCCAGTCCACAATTGAAAGCCTCAACTATGCTTATTCTGTATCAACTCCATTTACTTGAAAATATTAATTAGGTTGCTTCAGTAAGGACCCCTCAATATTCCAGAAGCAAAATCCTCTACTTCACTGACTACAGGAATTTCAACAGCCTAGAAACTCCTCCAGTTTTCCTTCAGACACCCACAGAATCCTGGGCTAGACTTGAATCTATCCCACCACATTGAAAATGGATGTGATTATTGACCAAAAGAAATCTACATGCTTAGTAACTGACAGATTCAGGGCTAGAACTAAAATCCTCATTTAGGGACAAGGAAGTCTTTTCCACAGTCTCTAGATTCTATTACCTAGAAGGCCACCTCTAGTTTTATGGGGGTTTCTGCTCACACAATGGGCCATCTGAGGGCTGAGGAACAATACGAGTGTAGTGAAAAGATAATCAAGATTCCTGCAGCTTATGCCTGTAGAAAAAACATTAAGACAGTAAGGACAGGATGCTAACATGAATAAAAATGCAAATATGCTCTAATCAAATGTGTGTAACATCTATGTCTCAGGGCATCAGTGGGTGGGGTGGGTTAAATGAGGACTCCAAGGCAGGGCTCCATTTCCTGCCACCACCAATTGCAGTGGTTCTCCATTTTCTGTTACTATTTGTCTTGTTATGGAATTATTTATATCTGCAGATGGTACAAAATAATAATATTAAGACTGTGTATTGAATGCCTACCTTAAAATTAGGGTGGAAGTACCTTAATATATCTTTCCCTAACCTTATCATTCTTCTTCTATCCTGATAAAACTCCATCCTTAATTTGGCGGTTACCATTCTCATTCATTGGCTCTACTTTATAAGTACATATATAACTATACACACGCACACACGTAAAGACCTAAATATATAAATCTATATATGTGTATATCCACATATCTCTTAGTATGCATGAGGATTGATTCCAGAACCTTGCAAGGATGTCAGAATCCAAGGATGCTCAAATCCCTGATGTAAAGTGTCATAGTATTTGCATATCACCTGTGCACATCCTCCCATGCACTTTAAATCATCTCTAGATTACTTGCAATACTTAATACAATGTAAATAGTTATTATAGTGTTTAGGAAACAATTACAAGAAAAAAGTTTGAACATGTTCAATGCAGACATAATTTTTAAAGTTAATTTTAATCCAGAATTGGTTGAAAGCCCCACCGTGGAACCGAGATACAGAGTGCTTACACATATAAGCGCGCGCGCGCACACACACACACACACACACACACATATTTCAAAGTAAGATATGATAGTGTTTGGGATATTTTGAAAATGTATGTAAATAGCATTATGGTGAATCTATTCTTTTTTTAAAATGTAATCTTTTAAATATTTTTATTTTACAAATAATTGTGGTATAAAATTTGAAATATTTTAGAAATGTATAATGAAGAAAAATAAAAGCATGTCTTTTATCACTATTAACCTGTTGATTCAGTGCCTTGCCTTCTAGTTTTTTTTAATTTCTTAAAAATCAAAGTTAGATTCACATTGTATAGACAGTTTTGAATATTGATTTTTTTAGCACTACATCATACATATTTTGCCATGTAATAACTATTTTGAAATGGGATTTTTGATGATTTATAATAATTGTTTATATTTTCAAATATTTTTATTTCTCATGGCTTTGTCAATAATGATGGACATCGTGATTTATGAATGTTTGATCATATCTTTGATTATTTCCTTTAGATTTCTGAATCTATTTTTTGTAAACTTTTTCTTCAAAATTAAATCTATGATATTCAAGTGTGTGATATGCTCAGCTTGTTTGATTCAATTTTATTTCCTTATACCATTTAATTATATGAACATACCACACACATATTATTCATTCTCATATTGATAGATATTTAGTTTATTCATGTTTTGTTATTGTAGATAATACTGTTGGGAATGTTCATGTGTATATTTCCCTGGGGAATGCTGCAAGTATAAAGGGTCATACCTGAAAGTCACATTGCATGAATATTTTTATATTTGCTAGTTCACAACAAGTTATTTTACAGAGTCACTGTATGTATCTACTCACTTCATTTGCAGTGGATAATAAAACATTTCCTTTGGCTCATATTTTTTCAAATATTTGGTAAGATTACAAGTTTTATTTATTACCAATAAGGTGAATACAAAATGAAATCTCCTTGTGATTTTAATTTGAATTTTCTGATTACTAGTGAGATTCCAAACTTTCCATACCATTATTAGCCATTTATGTTAACCCTCTCTGAAATGTTTAATTATATTTTCCCATTTTTAATTGGATTGACTGCCTTTTACTTATTAATTTGTGAGATTTCCTTAAGTCTTTTAAAAATGTTATATTAAAGCTACATATATGTTTTTAACTTTAAACAAATTCTGTTTTAAAGGTTTTGAAGGCTATATAATATTTGGAAATCATTTATAAAACCAAATACTTTCATCTTACATAAAAATATACAAAGTAAATAAATAATATTCCCAAGAACGCCTAAATATTCAGTGACTGCCAGGTAACAAATCTGTATCTCCTGTACTCTACCCAGGCTTTTCTAAATTCTTTCTTTTCTTTTCTTTCTTTCCTTTAAGTTCTGGGGTACATGTGCAGATTGTGCAGATTTGTTACATCGGTATACATGTGTCATGGTGGTTTGTTGCATTCATCCCCCCGTATCTACATTAGGTATTTCTCCTAACGTTAGCCCTCCCCAATCCCCCTACCCCCTGCTATCCCTCCCCTAAACCCCTCAGCCCCCAACAAGCCCCAGTGTGTGATGTTCCCCTTCCTCTGTCCATGTGTTCTTTTTGTTCAACACCCACTTATGAGTGAGAACATGCAGTGTTTGGTTTTCTGTTTTTGTGTCAGTTTGCTGAGAATGATGGTTTCCAGCGTCATCCATGTCCCTGCAAAGGGCATGAACTCATCCTTCTTTATGGCTTCATAGTATTACCTGGTGTACATGTGCCACATTTTCCCTATCCAGTCTATCTTTGATGGGCATTTGGGTTGGTTCCAAGCCTTTGCTATTGTGAACAGTGCCGCAATAAACATATGTGTGGATGTGTCTTTATAGCTGAATGTTTTATAATCCTTTGCATATATACCCAGTAATGTGATTGCTGGGTCAAATGGTATTTCTAGTTCCAGATCCTTGAGGAATTGCCACACTGTCTTCCACAATGGTTGAACTAATTTACACTCCCACCAACAGTGTAAAAGTGTTCCTATTTCTCCACATCCTCTCCAGCATCTGTTGTCTCCTGATGTTTTAATGATCGCTATTCTAACTGATATCTCAATGCGGTTTTGATTTGCATTTCTCTAATGACAAGTGCCAAGTATAATTCAAATCACTGAGGATGTCAACATGAATGCTACCACACAGTCCTCACCACATGACACTTTGCCTCCACACTGAACTTCCTTACCCAGCAGACAATGATAGTTACTTAAGGTTCTAAGATATGCATGGTCCTCCATCTCGAGCTTCTGCCTATGCTCCATCTGTCTGCCATAAACATTCTTCTCTGTTTTTTTCTGCCACATTTATTCTTACTCCTCTTTCAAGATCCAACACTTCTCCTGAATAATGGGTGGCAAAAACTTTTTTTAAAAAAAATTTAATATAATCATATCCTCATCTGTAAAAGTTTCCCTTAACTGCCTTAGGGACTGTTAGACATTTCCTCCAAAGGAGTGAACTTATTTATTTTCACATCTGTCCTCTAAATACTATAATACTGGAAAACAGAGTTTGCCTGGTTTATTTTCCCAAGGACCAGACATACAACAAGTTTGCAATAACTGTTTGTTGAATGAATGAATGATTGGTAAAATGATAGAAAAGTCGGGGGTAAGATTCTAATCAAATGGCTATATTTTCCAACATGATAAATGTGATGCTTATGCTTTAGATTACAAAGCACGCTACTCTATGCAAGTAAAGTTATTAATGGAATGGTTTATTCTAATTTCAGAGCCTTATAACTGCCCCCTTCCCAGCCCCCATCATCAACCTGTCACCTTTAAATATGTTTGGGACAGATTTATAATGGCTAGATATGTGACCATTTGTCTTGTTGCCACAAATATAATGCAGGAGACACTTAGCTCTGAAAGATAAGCAATTACTTAAAACTTGCTTTCAATGTTAGCACTTAGCCTAATTTGACCAGAGGTCCTTTCAAAATGCATTCTCAGCAAAAATGTTAAACACAGCCCTACTTCAGCTGAAGCCACTTTCAACTGAAACTCCATCTTCCAGTTGTCTGAAATGGTAAGACTCAATTGAAATTCATCAGCCATCTTTCACAGCTGTACTAGATGAGAAAGTGACAAATAGACCCCCCAAAAGATTGTGACACTCTTGATACAGATAAACCTTTTTAGATTGCTTTTCTGCCTGAGAGTCATCAAGAACATCCTGCTATGACATATTGTAAAATCAGGAGTCACTCAATAACTTCAAGGCCAAATTTGCTTCAATGCATTTATTGCTTTTATTATATCTAGTTGAATGCTGCTGAGCATTTTAAGTAGTTTGGGAATTATAAGTGTTTCTACCAGAATATATTAACTGGAGATAATTTTCCCTCCCTCCCTCCCTCCCTCCCTTCCTTGTCAAATTGCACACATCACGTAAACAACTCTCTAAAATTAAAACAATTGATTTAAATACATTGTGCATTTAAGTGTGAGTCAGTGCATCCTAATATATGAAGCTGTGTCTTGCTTGTAAATCAAGCTCTTTAGCTTCTTTCCTGAGAAAACAAATTCCAGAAGGAGTGGCATGGTATATATTATATTGTTCTCTGCTGTATCCTTGGTACCTGAAACAGAGCTGAAACTTACATGAAATATTTCTAGAGGCAAGAATATTATAAAACACACATTTGAATGAAGACAACAAAGGTCAGATAATTTAAGTAATGTGTACAAGGTCAAACCCTGAGATTTCTTTTATTAAGCCAAAACCTGCACACTTGCCAATCCTGCAGTCTTTTGAGGTCCCTTTCATGGCTCCTTGAGGACATGGATTCTATTCCAGAGTGATCTTCTAGGAGTGTTTCCTTTTTTTTTTTTTTTCCTTGGAGATGGTATTTGGCTCTCTTGCCCAGGCTGGAATGAAGTGGCACATTCATGGCTCACTGCAGCCTCAACCTCCTGGGCTCAAGCTATATCTCCCACCTCAGTCTCCTAAGTAGCTGGGACCACAGGCATGTGGCATCATGCCTGGTTAATCTTTTTTTAATTATTTTTTGTAGAGGTGGGGTATCCCTATGTTGCCCAGGCTGATCTGGAACTTCTGGTCTCAAGTGATCCTCCTGCCTTGGCCTTTCAAAGTGCTGGGATTACAGACATGAGCCACTGCACCCAGCCTGGGAGTCTTATTTTAAAGCAACATCGTTTTGTACTTCCAGGTTATTTCTCATTCCTAAGACAATGAGAGGTGACAAGCATTTACCTAATGTGAAGTGCCAACAAGTTGGCATTAGTGTTTTAACTATTCAAAATAGCCGCCAGACAGCTATGACTCCCAGAAAACACAAGAATCAACTCATTCGTATTATATCACTCCAGTTTGCTGCAGCATAATGCTGGGATTTCCTCCTAGCTGTGCCCCATCTTCACTAATTATTCTAAATGCCTGTTTTTTGTTGTTGTTGTTCTTCTCTAATAATTCTTATCATGCTGATGCATTCTGCTTTGTCTTAACTGAAAACTGTACACTTTAATATTTGGGGCTTAATAGGCAAAATTCAAATTATAGAATCATGGAATTTTCTGTTTGGAAAGGAAGGGAAAACTATACATCTATATCTAGTCTAACCCTTTAATTTTACTTGCTTAGAGCTGAGGGTTGAGGAGGCAAAGAGAGCCACGCGAGGCTAACAGTTGTATTTTATGGTGTATTTAACTGTGTGTTAGAAGTTAACAAGTGCTGTGGTAAGAGGTGGTACTACTTAATAGAAGACGAAGGACTCATTGAAAAGATAGGATGAGCAAAGATTTTAAAATTAGGAACTTATTTCAGAGGTGATCAGAGGTAAAGCAATGCAAGCAGAGTTAATAGAGCAAAGACCCTCAGCACTAGCATGCCTGGTACTTTTCAGGAAGAGCAAGGAGAATACTAAGTACAGTAGAGGGAGCAGGACTAAGAGCTATTGCAGAGGAGGTCAGAGAGATGGGCATGATCTTCCTCATCTTCGTGAGGAAGACCACCTAGAGCATAAGTGCTAAAGTAGTCAGAAAAGGAACACAAAGTATAGTCTAAGAAACTGCAAGGTGAAAAAGGACTAGGCAGATCAATAAAACCAATAGAATAAAAAAGTTATTTCTTTTAATAGATTAGTAATAACCAAACCTCTGATAAAACTTATTAAGAAAAAGGAAAAAAGTTACCAACATATAATATTATAAATGAAACATAAGAGAGCTATGGATAAAGTAGACATATAAACTAAAATATGAGAATATCACCAACATTTTTTTAACTAACAAATATCAAACCATGGGCAAAATACATGAATTCCAAGAAAACATGTCTCTCCAAAGTTGGTATAATAAGAAATAGAAAATAAAAATAATTTTATAAATATTAAAGTAATTGCAACAAAAGTATGGTTGTTCAAAATAAATAATATGCCCCAATGGTTTTATAAGTGTTTTCAACTGACAGTTACAGGTTTAGATCATTCCCTTCTGGAAACAGAAAAGAGGAAATTATCTCTTTTTTCATAACCTTGAATCGAGGCCAGAGAATGTAGTTTGGGAAAAGGAAATTATCAGCCCATGTAACTCTTGGATGTAGAGATAAAATTTCTTAAAATATAGCAAATCAAATCAAACAATGTGTACAAAATATAATCGCCAACCCCAAATTAGTGATAACTCAGAAGGCAAGGCCAGGTTCAGTACCTTTCATTCACCTGTGACTTTTCCTTCCACTTTCAATCATGAAAATCTCTAAAGTCAGTCTACACATGACCATTCACCAAATGACCCAATCTAATTCCCCAGCCCTCTTTTCTACTGCTTAAAGGTAAAAGCTAACATTTATCTAGAGTCTTATATTATCAGAGTGCATGTATTACTTGACTTATTACTCTTAAAACCATGAGGCTGAAATTTCTCATTATTCCCAGTTGCCAAATGTGAAAGGTTGGTAATTTGCCAAATGTCACGTCTCTGGTAAAGTGACATGGCCAGAAGGGGGTCTGAGGCCACTTCATGCCAAATGCCCTGTTTTCTCCACTATTACAAGATGAGTTCTAGCAGTTTGTGGAGCTGCAGTCATGTTCCTCCATATCCCCTTACAAATATTCTTGCAGATGCACTCCCTGGTAAAGCAAATGCTATCTTAAGCCTCTTCTGAAATCATTCACACAGTCAATTATTTCCATGAAAAATGTTCTCATCCCCAAATCTCAGGTAGATTGACGATTGCTTTATGTAGTCCTTCCTCACTGGAGGAACCACTTGCTGTTGAATATCGAACACTCTGTGTTCACATTGCATTCCAGGAATATAGGACACATTATGTAGGGTTATTTGGGACTTGCAGATGCACTCCCTGGTAAAGCAAATGCTATCTTAAGCCTCTTCTGAAATCATTCACACAGTCAATTATTTCCATGAAAAATGTTCTCATCCCCAAATCTCAGGTAGATTGACGATTGCTTTATGTAGTCCTTCCTCACTGGAGGAACCACTTTCTGTTGAATATTGACCACTCTGTGTTCACATTGCATTCCAGGAATATAGGACACATTATGTAGGGTTATTTGGGACTTAACTCCATTCCTCTTGTAGTATTCAGGTTCAACTTTGATAGCTCTTTATTTCCCAATGAAAATAAATGTATTTAGAGCTTTGACCATTGCAGGTGCATAACACATTTTTGTGGAAGGAACGATTACTTGATAGGCTTTTGGTTTCTCATTAAAATAGTTTGGAAGTTTTCATTTTTTATGAAATGTTTTAGACCTGCCAAATGTATAAAATGACATAGTGCATCTTCTTCACCATGCCATTCATCTTAGAAAATAAACATTACCGACCATGTACAGTGGCTCATGCCTGTAATCCCAGCACTTTGGGAGGCCAAGGTAGGTGGATTACCTGGGGTCAGGAGTTCGTGACCAGTCTGGCCAACATGATGAAATCCTATCTCTACTAAAAATAGACAAAAATTAGCTGGGCATGGTGGTGGGCGCCTATAGTCCCAGTAACTCTGAAGGCTGAGGCAAGAGAATTGCTTGAACCTGGGAGGCTGACATTGCAGTGAGTCTAGACAGTGCCACCTCACTCCAGCCTGGGTGACAGAGGGAGATCCTGACTCAAGTTTAAAAAAAAATAAAAGAAAGAAAGAAAATAAACATCACCAACCAAAGTTCTTGTACATCCCTACTCATGCACGCACTCCATCAATCTGAATTTGATGTCTCTCATTTTCATTCATTTTGTTTTTATTTTTTCTGTTTATGAATGAATCCCTACATATTCATACAAATACACTCCCTAGTTAAAAGCAAATTGACAAGAAAGCAGAAAAGCAGGTGTGATACATTTTACTGACTCTTTTAGATCTACAGTTTTATTTCCCTTAGGGCTTGCTGTGCTAATATTCCATTGAAGCATCAGTCTAATATTTATTTTTAGTCTAGAAAAACATATATGGTCAGTATCTTAGTTCCCAAGAGGAAAAACAGGAAAATGTCTAGGACACCAGCTGTTTCATTGAGCCTGAGAAGATTTACTTAGACTTCATTGCTTTTGTTTCTCACTAACATATTTTTATCCAGAAATGAAGTATTCTATTGTAATTTCTTCCTCTCTGAGAAATTAAACATGCTATATATAATAAAACTTAAAAACTTTTCTTTTTTACCTTCGGGATAATTTTTAGAGACAAGGGGTTTTATTTCATGGAATTTAAATACTATTTACAAAATTAATTATAATAATATTAAGAATTTGTGACGCATAGACTATAATGTAATTTGAGACACATAATTTATCTAATCTAATATATATTATTTTATTACAATGTATAAGATAATACATATGAATTTATATAATTTATACAACAATGATAGTTTTGGATTTTGATGTTTTATTTATATAATTATTTTATGTGTTCTTTTTTAATTTAAAATGTTTATTTTAAGGAAATATTTTAAAAAGAATAATAAAATGAGTATTCATGAAATCACCACTCAGCTTTAGAAATAATCGTTACTAATATAACATATCAGTCTGTGAGTTTCTTCTATATACTCTCTCTTTCTCCCCATGTTTCTTGAATCTTTTCTTAGCATGTTTTTATTTTTATAGTTTAGTAACACTTGTATAAACTTCAAAATACTATATTGTGAAGTTTCGTCAGTTTGAGGTTTTGTAGAAATGTTTTACTGGCTGATTTGCAGTGGCTCACACTTGTAATCCCAATACTTTGAGAGGCCAAGGTGCAAAGCAAGACCCTGTCTCTACAAAAAAAAAAAAAAATTAGTTGGGCATGGTGGTATGTGCCTGTAGTCTCAGCTACTCAGAAGCCTGAGGCTGGAGGATGGCTTGAGCCCAGAAGCTCTAGGATGCCATCAGCTATGCTGGTACCACTGCACTCTAGCCTAGGCAACAGAGCAAGAGCCAATCTGAAAAAAATAAATAAATAAAAGTTATACTGTAGGATGTCATCTACAGCTTCCTTTTGTCAATAAATGTTAAGTACCACAATTCAATTTTTATTGTCCTATAATATTTCATTTTGTTTATATAATAACTCATTGCTTTATTATTTCACATAGTTTTTGGATGTAATTTTAATTTTTACACTACAAGTAATATTTCTATGAAAATTCATATAGATGCCTTCAGACCCACATGTGTAAAAGTTCCCCATGATTATATAGTAGGGATAGGTTATGGCCTATAAAGTATGAAACTATTTAAATTTATCAGATAATGTATTCAAAAGTAGTTATACCATCTCATAACCTCAATAAAAATGTGTAAAGGTGTTTAGGCACACCCTCACCAACACTTGTTATTAAACTTTTTCTTGACACTCTAGTGAGTGTACAAGAGTAGTATAGCATGGTCTAAGTTTATAGTTTCTTTATTGTTAAGGAAGTAAGACATAACTTCATTTATTTATGGGCAATTCACATTTCCTTTTCTGTGAAATATATGTTCAGATCATTTGACTCTTTTTCTGCTGGGTTGTTAGTTGTCTTTTCTTAATGTTGTTTAGGAGTTCATTACACATTTTTGGTTCAATACCTTAATCAGTTTTAGGTGTTACAGTGGCTTCTCCCAATTTGTGAATTGTCTCTTTATAGTGTCCTTTGATTAATGCAAGTTCATAATTTTAATATAATCATATTTATCAAATTGTGACTTCATGCTCTCAAGTCGTAAATATTCTCCTGTACTTTATTCTAAGAGCTTTGAAGTTTCCCTTTCATTTCTATTTATTACATCCAAATATGCATATATTCATTATTGTCTGTGGTGTAAGAATGCTATTACATATTTTCTATATAATTAACCAATGTTCCAGCAGAATTTATTAGATTTATATTTTTTCTCATTACTCTCTAGTGTAACCTCAGTCATTCATCAGCTTTATGTATTTACTGGTCCTGTAGCCGCTCTCCTACTATGCTGGCCTCTCCTAATAGATCTCCCAGTCAGGTTTCTATTAGGTAATTTGTTTCTTCAATGAGGTTGTTGTTTTCTATGTTTCTGTTTTGGGATTTCTGGTTATTTGGTTGAGCCATATAAAATTGCCAGTATGTGACTGTTTTTGATCCACAGAAATAACAATTTCACCTGGTTCAAACTATAATAGAATCCCTGCAACAGTCTATTCTAATATATCGAGATCTACTATCAGTATTGATCCACAAATATACCATTCTTCCCTAGTATTGCTCCCTGGCTTTAAGCCTAAGTTTTCATTTTATTGCTGTAGGATACACACAGTTGCCATACTGGCACATCAAATGCAATATGTTCAGGCTTTAACCCATTTTTTTTTACTCTTTCAGCATTAGCCAATATACTTGTTTTCTTTTAAATACCCTGAGACTGATCTATACCAAGAAAATTACTAGCTTTTTTAACTTAAACAAGAACTACTTTCAAAATTATTCTTTAGTCTTCTGAAATTAAATTTTTGCCAAATCTAATTGATTCTTTTTATATTTCCAATTCACCGATTCTTTTGTTCTTCTTGAAAATGTTTCAGCTCAATGCCTTTCTCTCTTGTAATTATTGCTATACCTTAATATCTTATTTTGATGTATTACTCAAAACATTAAATTAGATAGATAGAGAAGCCAAGTAGATGGAGATAAAAATATCAGTCACTACAGTTTTCTCTTAATGTGGCCAAATAAATTCTTACCAGATTGATCCTACCACAGATAAGAACCACAAACTCTAGAAACAAAATATTTTTTATTGCATTTTAGGCTCTGGGGTACATGTGAAGAACATGCAAGATTGTTGCATAGGTATGCACATGGCAGTGTGATTTGCTGCCTTCCTCCTCAGAAACAAAATATTTTTAAAAAGCTACACGAATGCAGGAGGGGGTGCACAAAAGAAGGTAAATCCCACAAGAGAAATATATGTGAAAGATATGGGATGCATTTCCTATTGTATGGCTTTATTATTAAAGCCATGCTTGAAGGCAGGCTACAATCAATCAATTACATGTGGGGCAAAAAATGTTTTTAAAAGAGCAATAATCTTTCTGGCCTGAAAAACCAGAAGATAAAGCTCAGCTCCAACAACAGCGACTAATAAGTGAGTTAGAAATATCAGTAAGGAGCAAGCTGGAGAGAGGGAGCCACAAACTTGGTGTAGCAACTCCAGAAGACTTTGTGGGAGAATTCCACAAATTCAGCTCAGAATGAAAGAACTGAACTGATATTAGAACTGTTACTTAACTAACTGGCACGTAATTTACATTTGAATTCAATAAAGTGAGTTTCAAAATGAAACATTCTTAAAGATTATAGCAGAATTCAATGTCCCAATACAATCCAAAAATATTTGAAATAGTAAGTCCTATGAAAATGCAAGCATTCTCAAGGGAAAAGAAGAATTAACAGAAACAACTACAAAGTGATTCAGATGCTGGAATTAGCATTTAAATGTTTCATAGCAGCTATTAAAATTATATTAAATGAACTAGTATAAAATATGCTGTCTGGGTGAGGTGACTTATGCCTGTAATCCCAGCACTTTGGGAGGCTGAGGCAGGCAGATCACCTGAGGTAAAGGGTTCGAGACCAGCCTGGCCAACATGGCAAAAGCCCATCTCTACTAAAAATACTGTACAAAAATTAGCTGGGTTTTGTGGCACATGCCTGTAATCCCAGCTACTCAGGTGGCTGAGGCAGAAGAATAATCTGGGAGGTAGGGTTGTAGTGAGCCTAGATTGCACCACTGCAGTCCAGCCTGGGCGACAGAGCAAGAATCTGTAAAAAAAAAAAAAAAAAAAAAAAAAGACTGAACTTTTAGTGGAGAAACAAAATTATAAAAAGAATCAAATGGAAGTTCTAGAACAGAAGAATAATACAGTAGTCATTAAAACTTAGAATAGGCTTTTCAGTAGAATGAAGTCAAAAGAAGAAAGATTAAAGTGAACCTGAATTTAAGGTAATAGAATCCATCAAATCTAAAGATGACAGAGACAAAATATTGCAAAAAAGAAAAGTTGACATATTCTCTCAGATCTGTGAGGCAATATCAAGGTCTAATATACATATACAACTGTGTATATGTATATTGAAAGAGAGAAGATAGAATGATGAAGGAATTATTTTAAAATATAAAAGGCCAAAAATATCCCATATTTGGTGAAAGTAATAAATCTACAGATTCAAGAAGTTCAGTAAGCACCAAGCCAAAAAATATAAAACAAACAAACAAATAAATAAACATGCTTAGTTATGTCATATTTAAATTGCTAAAAACTAAAAATAAAGAGGGATCTTGGAAAGAGCCAGAAGAAAATGACACAGACATACAGAAAACAACTTTCTAAATGAGTGCTGATTTTGCAAAAACTACAATATTGAAATAGTGTGGAATATATCTTTTAAGTGTCAAAGGAACAAGACTGTCAACTCACAATTTTACATCAAGCAAAAATATTTTTCACTATAAATTTGAAACAGAAACGTTTTTAGATAAAAGAAAGCTAAGTACAATTTTCTTCAGCAGACATACGCTAGAAATATGCCTAACCAAGTTCTTTGCATTGAAGGAAAATGATACAAAGTGGATACTTAGGTATTCAGAAAGAGTAAATACCACCAAAAATTGTAAAATTATGAATAAGTATAAAAGACTATATTTTCTTTTCAATTTAAAGGGCATGACTGTCTACAATGCAAAAATTAGAATATTGTCACATGGTATTATATGGTATACATTTTAATACATGTGACAAAGATAGTATAAAGTATATGGTGCTACATGGGCTTATGCACTTGTAAGATTTCCACCTTTATTGTAGCATAATATAATATTAAGTCCAAATAGTTTCTGTAAAGCAAAGAATTAAACATCAAAAAGTAATCCAAAGGAATATGACTAAGGAGCAAATTGGTTAAAGTAGAATTCTAAAAATAGTCGAATAATTAGTCAAATAATAGTCAATTAAATAGTCAATTTAATTATTTGACTAAAAAATAGTCAAATAATTAAAGAAGCAAAATCAATTAAAGAACAGAGAATCAAGAACTAGCGGGAGAAACAGAACACAATAGAATAGCAGTAGACCTATATCCAATCGTGTCAGAAATGGCAATCATTGTTGTAGTCAAACACTTCAATTAGAAGACAGGAATTGTCAGAACTATGTGATGCTTCTAACAATATGCTTTAAAGACAAACACAGATAGGTTAAAAGTAAATGGATGGCAAAAAAAATGTAGCATGTAAACAACTTAAGAAAGCAGAAATGGCCTTATAAATTTCAGAGAAAACACATATACAGGACAAAAAATATTTTCAAATATAAAGAGGGACACTTCACAATGACAAAAAATATTTTATTTATTATGTTATTACTTTTTTTGAGGGGGATGGAATCTTGCTTTGTTGCCCAGGCTGGAGTGTAGTGGTGCAATCTCAGCTCACTGCAACCTCTGCCTCCCGGGTTCAAGAAATTCTGCTGCCTCAGCCTGTGTAGTAGCTGGGATTACAGGTGCGACCACCACATCCAGCTAATTTTTGTATTTTTAGTAGAGACAGGGTTTCACCATTTTGGCCAGGCTGGTCTCCAACTCCTGACCTCAGACGATCCACCCACTTCAGCTTCCTGAAGTGCTGGGATTACAGGAGTGAGCCACTGCACCCTGCCTAAAAAAATTTTTAGGAACATATAACAATCATAAATGTGTGTGAACTTAATGCATACATATACCTAATACATAGGTTCATACATATTTATGCTCCAAAAATATGAAGAAAAATTTACAGAATTTTACAGAGAGATAGATGATAGCACAAGAGACTTTAATTCCCCTATCTTGGCAATTGATAGAACAAATAGAAAAAAATCAGATAAAATGTAAGTAATCTGCATAATGCTATCAACTACTGTACCTTAGTATTTATAGAACATTAGACAACAATTACAAAATATATTTTGAAACTGTGCATGATACGTTCACCAACATAGACCATATGCTGAATCACAAAACATGCCACCTCAATTTAGAATACTGAAATCACCCAGTCTCACATAATCTTTTAGCAAGATGGAATTATATTAGAAATACATAATAAGATATTCAGGAGAAATAATATTTTTAAGTAAAATAATAAATTATATATATCATTTACCTTAAAAGTAAGTCATAGAAAAAATCAGAAAGGAAATAAGAAAATATTTCTAACTGGATAATAGTGAAAATACATTTTATTATTTGTGGAATGCAGCCAGTTAGCCACAAGGAGATGTATACCTTTATTTGCCTTTATTTTACATAATGTTATAAAGAACTTCATGCCAATAATATTGAAAGCCTAGAAAAAAGTTAACAAATTCCTTGAAGAATACTATTTATTAAACTGACATAAGTTAAAAAAAGAAAACCTAAAATATCTCTGCATCTATTAAAAAATTAAACTCATCAAAACTTTTATATAATAAAATTCTAGACTGAGAAGTTTTCAGAAGTGAATTATATCTAAGATTTGAGAGAGAACTTAATTTCATTTAGAACATACAGGCAGAGGCGAATGCTTTCCAAATCATTTTATGAAATTAGCATAATATCCACATCAAAACCTGACAGAAATTTACAGATACCCACTAAAATATCTCTCCTAAACATAGATACATGTAGTTTAACATGTAAACGGTATATTTCATGACCAAGTAGAGTTTCTCAACACTGCAACGATGGCATCAGTTTAAGCTACCATATCAAAAGCACAAAAAATAAAAACCATATGATTCTGTCAATCAGTGCAGAAAAACCATATGACAAAATTCAAAACTCAATTTTGATACAAACTCTCAGCAGACAAGAAATACAAGGAAATCTCCACGATCTGCTATAATAGCTATTTTTTTCCCATTTATTTATTTTATTGCATTTTAGGTTTTGGGGTACATGTGAAGAACACGCAAGATTGTTGCATAGGTACACATGTGGCAGTGTGATATAATAGCTATTAAAAATCTACAGCCAGCATCATGATTAATTACAAAATAGTGAATGTTTCTCCTAAATTTGGGGACAAAACAAAGATCCACACTTCTATCATCTCTAGCATTGTAATGGAAGTCTAACCAGTAATAAAACCCAAATAAATAAATAGTGTAAATATCAGAAAGCAAAAAATGTATTTGTCTCTAGATGCAGATGACTTAATTGTATATGTGTAAAATCCTAAGGTATCTATAAACTACTTCAGAAATGAATAAATTTACCCTAGATAATGTACAAAAATCAATTATATATTTTTATACTAGCAACAAACAAATGAATAATAAAATTAATTACAATAGCATCAAAATGTTAAAATTTTTAAAATTATATTTCACTGAGAACACACAAAATTTCTACACTAAGAACTGAAACAAACTTGTAGGAAAAATTTTAAAAGACCCAAATAAATGCGGAGAAAAACCATGTTTATTGATTAGAAGACTTGATATTGTTAAGATGTCATTTCTTTCCAAACTGATCTACAGGGTCAACACAATCACAATCATTTTTTTTCAGCAGGTGATTTTTTTTTTTTTTTTTGGTAGAAATAGATGTGGAAATTCTAAAACTTACGTAGAAAGACAGATAACATAGATATCCCAAACAATACCTTGTAAAAGAAAAAATGTTAACATTTACACTGCCTGATTATAATACTTTAAGTTATAATGATCAAGGGAGTGTGATACAGATATAAGTATTGACAAATTTATCAATGGAAGAGGATAGAGAGACCAGAAAAGGACACACACTTACATAGTTATCTGATTTTTCAGTAAAGATGCCAGTGGAATCCAAAGATGAAAGTGTTTTTAGCAACTGATGTTGAAATAACTGGATATCTATGTGTGGAAAAAAATGAACCTTAACGTACTACTTTCACTGTATATGGAAGTAAGTAAAGATAAGACATTGACCTGAAGGTAAAATCTAAAACCATAAGGATTTTAGAAAAAAACAGAGAAGGATATCTTTATGACTTGAGGGTAGACAAATATTTTGAGATCAGAATTAGCAACAATCGTAAGAGAAACATTGAAAAACTAGGTTTTATCCAATGAAAAAAAATCTTTTCAAAAACACTATTAAGAAAATTAAAGGCAGGAGAGATCCAAGATGGCTGATCACTAGCAGCTCGGGATTGTAGCTCCCAGTGAAAGAGCGGAGAACGAGAGGACGCCACACTTTCAGATCAATTTTTGTTGCTCACCAGGAGATTCCCAGCGGAGGAGCCCCACGTGTTGCCAGCGCAACTCTTGAGGCCGATGAGGCGGTTCTGCCGCTGCCTTGGAGCGGCGGGTTCTTGGTGCAGAGTCAGAAAAGCACCATCAATCTTAAAGCCACTATTTTGGCCGGAGCAGTGGGTTGCTCAGATTTTAGCGCCGGGAATCAACAAGTTGGACGTCCATTCAGAAACCCAGCTATAAAGACGGTAATTATAAAGACCACAGATGGAGAAATCTATAACGAAGGGAAGAAACCAGGCTAAAAAGGCTGAGAATACCCAAAATCAGAATGCCTCTCCCTCTACAGCGGATCACAGTTCCTCATCAGCAACAGAACAAGGCCTGATGGAGAAAGACTGTGTTCCATTAGCAGAAGCAGAGTTTAAAAAGTGGATGATAAGAAACTTCTGGGAATTAAAAGAACTTGTTCTAACCCAATGAAAAGAAACTAAGAACTTTGAAAAAAGGTTTGACGA
>NW_016107372.1:2842265-2868333 GCF_001604975.1 Cebus imitator
GAAAAAAGAAAGAAAATTAAAGGCAAGGAGTAAGCATAGAGAAAATAGTCACAGCATATATCTGACAAAGTATTGGTGTTCAGGATATATAAACAACTTCTAAAACTCAGTCACAAACATGCAAGTAACTCAATAAAATATGGGCCAGCGATTGAAGAGAGATTCACAAAATGACATACAAATGGCTAAGAAACTCATTAAAAAGTTCTTAGCACCATAGTCATCAAATACACTCAAATTAAAACCACAGGGAAATACTACATAGTCAACAGAATGGCTGAAAGCACAAAGACTGACAATACTGACTGTTTTTGAGGATGTGGACTGACTGAAATTCTTCTATATTTTTGGTGGGAATATCAAATGTTATAACTTGTTTATGTAAAGATCCGGTATTTTCCAATATAACTAAGCTTATACCTAGTCTACCTATCCATCACTTGGCAATCCTATGTGGTTGCCCAAAATAAATGAAAATACAGGTTCACCAAAACACTTGCACAAGATTTTTAGTATATTTATTCATAATGGCCTTGATTTGAAAATAACCTAGGTGTACACCAATAGGAGAATGAATAAACTCTGCCTTATTCATACAATGGTATACATCTCATCCATAACAATACAATGAACTACTGACATATGGTCAAATAGGTAAGTCTCAAAACTATTATGCTTAGTGAAAGAAACTTTACACACAAGAGTCCATCCTGTGGGTATACTTCCATTTACATTAAGTTCTACAATAGGCAAAAGGAATCTATACTGGAAAAAATCAAGACAGAAGTTGCTTCCGAGGCATGCGGTAAGGATTTTGTGGGAAGTGGGATTAGACAACTTTCTGGAGTGATAGTAATGTTCTACAACTTGACAGTAATTTCAGTTACCTTAGTGTACGTATTTGTCAAAACTTAATGTATGCATACATTTGTGAATTTCATGAAATATTTAATCTGAAAAGAAAAATTAACTGCAATGATATACATGCTGAAGTACTTATAAAAATGTAGCATTATTTTCTTTTTTGAGGAATTACATTGAAATGCCTCAAACAAAAATGGCTCAATGGATGGATAGAGTGATGGATAAATGGACAGTTACGTGTTAAGACATATGTAGTAAGATGTTAATGGTATACAGGTATTCATTACAAAAAAATGATGTATATTTGAAATTTATCATAATAAGATGTTGGAAAAAATGAAATACAAATAAAATTAGAAATTAGATGCCTAAAATAGAAAATTAAAAATTAAATCAGCTGGTATAAATGAAGACCAAGACGTCAGCATGTTAGCCAAGTGGGATTGCTAACAGTAAATCCATATGTAGACCCTATTCAATCCATGAAGCTTCTCAGGACTTCTCAGCAGCGTCTTTCTAGGACAGAGTTTAGTACTGGGCTGAAAAAAGGAAGTGGGAGCTAATTTACATATTTTTGGTTTTTCAGTCTAAATTCAGATACTTCTCATCCTCTGAAGAGGATGTTGTCATGTGGCAGAAGAGGGCCAAGAGATTTCTTAAACTAACTTTCATCAAAGAAAATAGCAGGAGTGAGGAATAAGTTTCCACAAAAATACTGAAGGCTTCAGGTTATTAAAGGAGAGCTTTGGTTTAAGAAAACCAAGCTGTCAGTGGCAATTTACCTCTGCTTTAGAGATTAGTGGGTTATATGTGACCCCCCATCCCCTATACCCACTCTGAACAATGTCTATTTTCACTACTATATGTATACTTCTTTTCGTGTGCTTCGGTCACACAGCTGAATGTACATGCACACACATTGCTGAACATACAATCTTAAGGACCCTCATAATGGCCATCATAAGGTTTTGTGAATATCAGGTTTAAAAGCTATGCTTTAAATAAAGAGCTTCATGCTGCATTCATGAGGGACTTACGTCCACTCCAAATCAACCACTGATTTTTAATAGAGAGTAGGAAATATTGATCCATAATGCATAGACAATCAGACAAAATAGGATTTCAATTCAGATATGCAGTGAATGTTGTAAGGACTGGGAAGCTATAAGAGTAAATTCCTGATAAGGAGTAGTTATCACAAAACTAAGCTTGGGGAAGCTTATCATCAGGTGGTAGGAGGTGTGAAAGGATTCAAGAGCAAGAAGAACGAAAGAGGAGAATGTCAAACTGGGAAAGGCAGGAGAGATTTCGAACTGAATGTCAAGATAGGTCAACTAAAAAGGGTAAAACAACATGGCTGGATCAGGTGATCAGAGGAGTCCTTGGTTTCTTCCAGTTTGCACTTACTGGCACAGTAAATACCAAAGGACAGAGAGGACAAAAGGTGACTGGTAGACAGGAAATGAAGAGCCGGATGTTGAGTACCTGGAGATTTTGCTCAAGAAGAAAGTTAGGCTAATTCCCCAAATCCCCAAATCTATTGCCCAGTCGTCCTTTATGAATAGTGAAGCAACACAACTTTTACAAGGAAATAACCTCCTGGTACCATGAAGAAACTTTCTATTTAATAATGTTGCAGCAAAGGCACCTTATTATATGCCGCCTACCTAAAGCAATCCTTTCATGAATGAAAATTTAAGGGATTCCATGAGACTCATTAGATGGCACATGCTCCTAGAATATGGGAGACGCCTCCCCTACTGTTTCAGCAAGTTGTGTTCAAAGGAAAAGCAGCCCACACCTAATCTCTATTTGCCATAGCTGCCAAAACATATTACAATAAATAAAAGAGGCAGCCATCTGAATAAGTGGATCCTTTTCTTCGAAAACAACATACCAGTGCAGCCTACCAAAAGAGCTGCAGAGATACTAAGTCACACCAAGGAAGGAAGGATAAGGAACAGAAGGGGCATCCTTCCTGTGTGAAGGCAGGAGATTGCAGCAGTCAAAGGGTTATCCTGAATTTGCATGGGGGTTTTTAATCAGCACAATCAGTAAAGAAAGGGTAGACTTTCTGGTCAACACATACATACGTATGCTTTAGGGGAAGTGGAGGATGGCTATGTTAATAAAACACAACAATGATGTAGCCAAAGATGAATTCTGAAGCACAAGATATATGAAAATAACCTTTATTGAGAGGTTATTATATGCAATCCTTGTGTGCCATGGGGGAGACTTGGTCTCTATGTTCTAGTCGTCTATCATTTAATCATGATGTTGGAGTCCCAGCATGGGTCTCGCCCTCTTCAGTTAAGGACTGCTTTTGTACATTAGGTAGATAATACCTGACACAGGAAATAGATGCTGAGGCTATGTTGAGAGGACAAAAGTCTAATTAAGGAGACACAGTGAAGAGAAGAAACAGGAACAGGGAAGCCGCTGGGCTGTGATGCAGGCTGACAAAGTCTCTGCCAGCCCAAGGGGTTGCTCTGCAGGAAAGCTGGCCCATTAGAGCTCAGTTGCTTTGGGCAGCAATGAGGCACTTGCTCATTTCCTGGAGGCAGCTCTGAGCATGAGCCGGGTAGATCCTGAGAAGCAAACAGCTAGGAGTTGTCAGCCAATCAGTCCTATGAGCACAGCAATCCTGAGGGGATCTGAAAGACACTCCTCTGTGTCTGCAGGACACCAGGACACAAAGAAGCTCATCTGTCTCAGCTCCCACAGAGCCTGTTGCGAGAGAGATGAGGCTGCAGTGTGGCTGTTCACCCCAGAGAAAAGGAGACTAGGGCTGGTCTCCGGGTGTCATAAATAAACATGAACTAGAAGACTCTGGAAGACTCTCAGATAAAACACTGGTTCACCACCACTGAGAAGGTGGGCGTGCCTAAGGATGATCTGAGGGTCTCCCGGGGGTTTGAGAAGGAAGAGACAGAATAACAACCTGAGTGTCCCTGGACTTTGTAGATTCAGGGACAGGAATTCTGGAACTAGAGACTTATGGCTTAAAATGTGTCGCTGTCACTCTCGTCCACTTGTGTGCACAGTGTGGTTGGTGCATCTTCTTTGGAGAGGTTATCACCCTAACGATACCCCTGGGATAGGCAGAGATCAGATAACTCTTGAGGGGTCAAGGACACCAGCCCACAGATGCCAAAAATAGTTGCCCTTCTCTTCACGTAAGATTTCCAGGGATCCTACTGCTAGGAAACCTTAGGCGCTGCCTAGATGAAATCAGTTGTGTCAGCTCCAGGAAGCAACTTTTCTTGTAAAATGCATTATCTAGGTGTATCGAACGCCTAACAATTATTTGCCTTTTGATGTCTCTTAGGTTGAAACATATTCTTACTTAGTTTTATATTTATTAGCAAGGTAATATAATCTTTATCTTTAACGTTCAACCATATTTTAAAAGACTGTAAGGTTACTTTGATATGTCATATTTAGAGATAAGACTGATGGAAAACTGGAAAAAAAGGAGAGTTTTGGGTTAAAATAGCTAAAATATAATCATTATATTGTATTATCATTTTTCTTCCACGATGGTTAGTGTAATTCTTTTTCTTTATATACATTGTCAAAACCATTCAGGAAGAGAAATGAGCATTATATGTTGTGCCTGTTCTTTTGATTTCAAGAACTGATTATCGAAAAACCACCTAGGTTCCCATAGCCAGGAAACTTTCTAAAAGGTAAATATTTTTCTACATCACACCTTTCAAGACAGTTTCATATCCTGATGTGATGCAACCCTGTTCTCAGGAACAACTTTTACCTTAGGTCACAGAAAAGTCTCCTCTCTCCTCCTACTTCTGTATCTTTCCTTCTCTTCTGGCGTTTTCCTCCTTCTCATCCTCTTTCTTGTGACTTTTCTTCTCTACTTCTTCTCTGTTTTCTTCATTGTCATTACGTGCCTTCAATACACATCATAAGATGTCCAACTGTGAAGAACATGGAATGTCATAATAATATCCCCATTTCAGAGATGAAGAAACTGAGGCTCAAAAATTCAGAGATATGCCCACATTTGTTTCCACCACACACCATCACCCTGTTTTATTTTCCTTTCTTAATTATCTCTGTTTATAAAGTGAGCTGTTTCATACTGAGTACATTTTTAAATCTTATTCTGGAAGCTTGTTTCAATATTTTTCTGACTTTTTTGTAACATGGTGGACATTAGTGATGTGACTGGTGAGTAATTTTTTAAAAATCAAAATTAAAGGTAATTAAAAACTAGTACAATACATATTGCTACATGAAAAAAGTCTGAACAGACAATATATTATAAGATTCCAATGTTATGATATTTATAAAATGAAAAACTACAGAGACAGTAAAATCTCTCAGTGATGCCCAGGGGTTGTGGCAGGAAGATGCCTAGGTAAAAGACAGGGGATCTGGAGGCATAAACTATTCTCTGTGATACTATAATAGGGAAGACTTGGCACATTATACATTTGGCAAGATCTATAGAAATGTACAACATAAAGGGTAAACTCCAATGAAAGCTAGGCACATTATTTAATAAGAATGTGTTAATATTCATCTGTGAGTTGTAACAAATGTACCACACCAATTCAAGGTGTTAATAATAGGGGAAAGTGGGGTGGGGGAGGGGATGTACAGGAGCTCTCTACTTTCTGCTCATTTTTTCTATAAACCTGAAACTGATCTAAAAAATAAAGTCTATTTTTTAAGTCTTTCTAAAAAAAAAAAAGCTGGTTCAGGAAAAAGATTGGCCAACATCCAGATGTCAAAATAGACCCCAATTTTAGAATACATTTTAAAGTTGTTAGATAGGTTGCCTGTTAAATGTCTGAATCCCAATGAATAGATGTCGAGCGGCTTTCAACCATGAACAAAGAACAAAAAGGAGTGGCTCTAATACAAATTTCCATTTTTCTCTATTCACTGCAGACAGTATTTTCATGCCTGTAAGTCATGGACAGATGGCTCAGTGACAGGCGGTGGGTTTTTCATACGTGCAGGACTGCATTTCATTACACGCTAACAAGAAGATCATAATGTAGACAATCAAAACCAAGCCTGGCTAATCACATGCAACAGACACTGATTTTTTTTTTTTTAAACTAAGGGCAAGGACATTTTCATGCAATCTGAGAAATCTGATGATAGATGTTATTTTCATTATTTCTTATTTCCTTTGCTTTTGAAAAGCTAAGTAAACCAATATAATTTAAAAGCTAATTTCCAATTATATTACAGTTATTTTTATTATTGTTTTCCCACAATATTACTTTTGAGCAACCATCTCTTTTTCTTGATTACTATTTTTATTATCTTTCTAGAACGCCTTTAAAATGCTATTTTAAAGCACTCTCTGCCCCTTAAGCTGTGTGCAATCAATAAAGAACAGTCTTTCTGCACATCCTTGCAGTATCCTCACCAACAAAACAAATTTCAATATGTAGCAAATACGCAAGCCTCTACTTTAGTTTGTAATGTAAAGTACATGATACCAGCCAGACTTTCCCTATAAGTGCATTAAAGAATACCAGCAATCTCATATATTTTGTAAAACTTATTTAATTAAAAATACACATCTTGCCGGGCTCGTTGACACATGCCTGTAATCCTAGCACTCTGGGAGGCAGAGGCAGGCAGATTGCTTGAAGTCAGGAGTTCCAGACCAGCCTGGCCAACATGGTGAAACCCTGTCTCTACTAAAAACACGAAAGTTAGCAGGGCCTGGTAGCATGTGCCGGTAGTCCCAGCTACTCTAGAGACTGAGACACAAGAATTCCTTGAACCCAGGATGCAGAGGTTGCAGTGAGCTGAGATTGCGCCACTGCGCTCCAGCCTGGACAACAAAGTGGTGAGACCGTGTCTTAAAACACACACACACACACACACACACAAACACACACACACACACACACCCCAAACAGAAAACACATTCATGAAAGACCTTTTGGTGAAAAAAGTTAGGTTTTTTTTTCAAAATTATTAAAAACTAAAAATCCATGACTATTTTAAAGTGATCCTTCTGTAGTCTGTAACCATCCTGGCACAGGTGGGATTTCAAGAAATTCTGTTATACGCAACAGGGAGCAAGTCTGATAGCATTCCAAATGTCATGAATACATGCGACAGAAGTTAAGTAAGAAAGTCAATAAGCCAGGAGGGAAGCAGAAGGGTGATAAATGCTTCTCCATGTAACTGAGGGCTTCAGCGGGACAGTGGGGGCTGAGGGAGCAGTGAGGCTGAGTGGACGCTGAAATCGAAGAGCATGTTTGAGCATCTGTTATGCACAGTGTGTTAAGATGGGATAAGAATGGGATGAAGGTGAGATGATCAAGAAGACAGACTCATCTGCAAAGTCCTTTGAGACAAACCAATAGAAATGCCAGATAAAGTAATCAGAACATTATTTTCAGTACATAGTTGAGGTACCAACAAAGAAGTGAAATCTTATAGCAGAAGTAAACCACAGGGCAAATAACATGAACTGAGGTATGGCTTTCCTGGAGGGGTGTGAGGGAAGGGCAATGATCAAACCAGGGGATTGGGTTCTCAGCTTTCTGTGGAACTAGGAAGAGAAAACTTCAGCCTGGAAGAAGCAGGTACTGATTAAGAGAGCTAACAAATTCATTCACCTGCATGAGAAGGCAAAGGACAACCTTGCTGGCTGCAGGGAATAAATTGCTTTTCTGGGAATTTTAAACCCCATCCCTATCCATTAAAGTGATTTGAAGTGGGGAGGTACAAATATTCTGTGATTTAGAAACACAGGACACCAGAAATGTATATAAAAGAGGCTTTGCAGGGCCGTGGAGATACTTCTGAGCATTTTGCTAAAGACAAATAAAAACTCATTAGATCCTCCTATCAGGATTTCCAGATAGAACTCTGTTCAAATTAGGATTACAATTCAAAATTAAAAACATGCAAGAGAACAAGGCTCAGTAAGCAAGAGACAGTGCACATGAAGTAGGAGAGGTAGAGTCCCAAGAATTTCCTATAAAATAATTACCTGTAAAAGTCATCAAATAGATTTTAAATGATTAAAGGTATAAAGGCATGTGTGGTAACTATAAGAAAATGTCACTACAGCAAAATAGAAAGATCAATTAAAAGTAATAAAAGATATCTTAGAAATCTAAAGGACACTTGTTAAAATTAAAATCTCTATGAATGGGTAAAATTGTGGATTAGATACAGCAGAAGAAAGAATTGGTAAGAAGGAAGATAATCTAGACAGTAGTTCTCAATCTTGGCTGTATTTTAGAATCTACTGGGAATTTTTGTAAACCCCGGTGTCCACCTTACACCCCAGACCAATTAGATCAAAATCTTAAAGGAGGAAAATCTAGGCATCAGTATTTTTTAACATTCTGCGGATGATTTTAACATGTGTGGTTGTTCTAAGAACAGCTGCCTCAAGAGTAGCACACAGGAAATTGAGTAATGGAAATATCATAAAAAAAAAAAAAAAAAACTCAAATTTTTTTTTAATTTTTTCCTTTTTTTTTTTTTTTTTTTTTTTTTTTTTATTTTTTTTTTTTTTTTTTTTTTTTTTTTGACAGAATTTTGCTCTTGTTGCCCAGGCTGGAGTGCAATGGCGCCGTCTCGGCTCATTGCAACCTCCGCCTCCCGGGTTCAAGCGATTCTCCTGCCTACCTTAGTGTCTTTTTAGTACTGTTTTTATTGAGTGCGTTTTCTGTGCCAGGCACTCTGCCAAGTACAGGAGATAAAAAAACAAACGAAATGCAAAAACTAGGAATTTTAAGATGCATCACAAAATCTAAACCTACTAATGTGCTAATTTTAATAGGAAATTAGACGGCGATTGAAATTTAGCTGTAATATGGAGAAAAGCCTTGTAATAAAGGTGCATTCGGCAGTTTCACCTCATTGTGGTATGCATGTGAAACTATTGTTCGTTCTTCCCAATAACATCCCCCAAAGGTGCTATTCTGAAATCTTACGGGGCCTCAAACCTCTTTAATCTTTGCTCCTTCTGCTGTGCGGTCCGAGCAGCACCTCAACCATGGTCAGCTCACTCAAGTCTTCATGTATCTTCTGCATCTCCCCTTTTCTGGGGAACACTTTCTGCATTTTCCCATCAGGAGAGGAGAGAATAATCTCCCCATGAGGGAATTCCAGTGGAGGGACTTCTCCCCGCGAATTCATCATTTTGTTCTATTCCCCACCTAATGTCTGGAGGTGGAGAGAAAATGTGGGGTGGCAGCTGGTGTTAAGATCTGAACTGCAGCCTCTCAGGAAATCTCTGGGAAGGTGGATGAGGCCCCGTTATGATGACTGCATGATGTGAGAATGTGTCATTCTCTGTTTTAGGCCACTGCTTCATCCAGAATCACTGAAAATGCATCACCTCACTACCTTGCATGGCAATGAGGAAAATGATACATCAACAACACAATCTTAAAACATAAATTACAAATAATAAATTAATAAGCCTTTTCTGCTTGCCAGATCTCTTTTCCACAATTAATAATTCATAGTGCCTATTCAAAAATATTAACATTGTACTTGTTATTTTTTCATTAATCTTGTAACATTCTTGAAATATTAAAAAAAAATGCCAGCATTTCCGAAGTTTTTTTGAATGAATTTCACCATAAAATGTATAATGCTGGTATTATTTATAAACAATCTGACAGTGATATCACTATTCTCCAAGTCATTAGCATGCCATAGTTTATACTGATTAAATAATTAAGTTGAAGATGATGTGACCAGACAAAGCACATCTCATTATAGCCAGAGCCCCGATTCCTACCATTTTCTGCCTTATACTACCACATAGTGGTTCCTTTTATTGTGATGCACTTGCTAGGCTAGTACCTCATTTGCCACTATCAGCATTGTTATTAAAAAAAATACAGTGGGACAACAGCCCAGACATTAACACATGTCTGCCATTATACAACACTGTTTCTCTATCTTGACAAAAGACTTACAAGGCTATTTCAAAAACCATATTAGAAGAGAAAAATCCAAATGATTTTATTAACCTTTCTGGATGAACTCTGTTTAATATAGCCCAACAATATTACATTTTAAGATATTTAACTAAACAATTATAAAATCAGAGAGAGTGTTCATTGGAAATAATTTCTTTAAATTTGTCATTTTTACATAAGAGAAAACTGAGGCCCAGAAAGGGAACCATATTGTAAGCATTTGTTGAAGGCATCTAAGCTTGTTGGTGAATTCAAGTTAAGTCCCCCAAAATTGTGACTCACAGTGAGTCCTTTTCTGTAATTTGGCTCTATACATTAAGAAAACTTACTCACTGATTTATTGGCAAGAGTGTCAGTAAGTCATGGAAATAATTAGCAAAATGAGATAAGCTCAGTCGTTATTTTATGGAAAAATATTAAAGGTCACCTGAAACAACATGACGTGTATACCTTGAGGTGTGCTTGCCTGAAGAGCAAAATTCTCCGAGGGCATAAACTCAGGTTAGGGCCTCAGCTCAAAGTGAAGCTCATTACCTTCCTATAACTTAATAAAGATATGTTTATTTTATTAAGACTGAAGAGATATATCATAGTTGCTATGTTTTTTCAGTTATATTAAAGAAAGATATTTTATAAACCTTAGATATTTTATTAACTTTAGGAAAAATAGAGCTAGGTCGAGTTATCTTTATTCTTAACATTTGACCCTATATTGAAACAAAGAAAAACTGCTACCAGATCAGTTTTTACTTGTTTTCCCCTAAAATCTTTGTGCATGTTTTTATATTACAACTACTCAATAGAAAAACATGTTGGTTACATTATGTTGCAGTTTGGAAATGTTTCGTGTAGTGTTGAATCATGTGAAATCAATAGTTCCAAGTCATATTAAATGTGTAATGTGAGTTGATATTGTACTAGAATGATTGAGAAAATATTAGTGCAGTTATTACTTTTATTTAATTTTTTCAGAAAATCCAAAGAAAAAAATAATAATAATATATATATATATATTTTTGAGACGGAGCCTCACTCTGTCATCCAGGCTGGAGTACGATGGTGCAATCTTGGCTCACTGCAACTTCCACCTCCCAGGCTCAAGCAATTCTCCTACCTCAGCCTCCAGAGTAGCTGAGATTACAGGTGCCTGCCACCATGCCCAGCTATTTTTTTTTTATTTTTTATTTTTAGTAGAGTTGGGTTTTCACCATGTTCGTCAGGCTGGTCTCGAACTCCCGACCTCTGGTGATCCACTCCCTTTGGCCTCCCAAAGTGCTGGAATTACAGGTGTGAGCCACTGTACCCAGCAAAAAGATAATAAACTTTTAAATGATCAGAAACACAATTGTGTGGGACTGATTTTATTTATAGATTTCAAATACGTGCTTTTAAAAAGATCAAATTGTCTTCTCCTTGTGTATAATAACTAAGTTAGACAAGAACAAAAGGAGCATTCTACTTAAAGTGTTGTCCTGGTCATAAAACTAGGTGATAAAAATAAGAAACTCTTCATTATAGATAAATTACATAAAAGTAAAAGAAGATGATATCAGCATCCCTCAAAAATTGGGAAGAAATGTAAATGATCAGGCCCCACCGCAGACCTCTTGAATCAGAATTTTCATAATGGGGCCAAGAAAAATGTGTAACACCCTGGTGATTGACTTGCATGCTTAAGTTATAGAAGCAATGATCCAGGGCCACAACAGACCTTCTTCCTGCTCTGTTTCCAGACAACTTATTCTTAAAGAGCACAACCTCATTGTTAACACTGACTGCTGCAGCCATCCATTTATTATCTCTCAATTCCAAATTCACCCTTCATTCCCTGTTCTGCAATAGTTGAGATGGGCCCTGTCAATAGTTCTCCTTTGCCAGCTGGCACAACGTTGTCAGTATGTGATGCTGCTGTAAATTTGCTGGATGGTGAAGGGGCTTATCTTCCTGGTTTTGGTGCATGCCTCTCACTAGGTTCCTCCACCATGTAGCTTCGCCAGGGCCCAGCTCCTGCAGTACAGGTTGGCCAGCATAGTGCACAGCCAGCAGCTTCCCTAACACCTTCTTGGGCATCATCACAGCAGAGTGCCAACAGTACATCACCTCCCCATGAATCATTTGCCCAGGAATCCCTCAGGTAGCTTTGCAGTGAGTCCAGAGGTGAAGCACCTTTTTGTGAACAGATGTTTCTTGGCAACCCAAAGGATAGGTTTCCTGCAAGTTGCACCAGCAAAGAGACTCTGATTTCTCTGCTATCCAGTGACCATCACACACCCTCTCCAATAAGGACCATAATTCGACCTGAAGAGGTGAGAGATGTGGAGGCGAGTCCTCCCTGGATGGTGCATCTCAGACCTAGACGGTTGTAGCTGCTTCTAACGTTTGCTACTTCTATATTCTTAAGAGTTCTCTTTACTTCCCTCTAGCCAGTTCTTCAGTACTGCTAGCCCCTGTTTTAGTTATTAATTCTTTGCATTAAACTTTCCTTGTTCAACTTATTGTGTGGCTTCTGTCTTTCTAACTGGACCAATCCTGAATGATATATTTAGCTTTTGGTTAGATTTTTTTTTTTTTAGAATATAGGATCAATTCATAGATAGTGTCAAGACACAAGTTGTGGAAATCCTAAACACATCTAAATCACATTATTATTCAAGTAGATAAGAAATTTTAATTTTTTATAAAGAAAAAGCCCCTGTTGGGTGCGGTGGCTCAAGCCTGTAATCCCAGAACTTTGGGAGGCCGAGGCGGGTGGGTCATGAGGTCAAGAGATCGAGACCATCCTGGTCAACATGGTGAAACCCCATCTCTACTAAAAATACAAAACATTAGCTGGGCATGGTGGTGCGTGCCTGTAATCCAAGCTACTCAGGAGGTTGAGGCAGGAGAATTGCCTGAACCCAGGAGGCAGAGGTTGCGGTGAGCCAAGATCGTGCCATTGCACTCCAGCCTGGGTAACAAGAGCGAAACTCCGTCTCAAAATAAATAAATAAATAAATAAAAAGAAAAAAAACCCTTGTAAGGCTGTGAATCTTGAGCAGCTTTTCACAGCACTCAGAGCCATCCATCCTAAGCCCTCTCTGCATCTAGCAGTAAAGTAATAACTTACAGGTATTTAGTGCTGTATAGTTTTCAGGAATTTTATTAGTGGTACTGCTTTATTTCTACAGTAAGAATTACATTCTAAAATCACATAATAAATAGAAAGTGCTCCAGATGACAACATGATGAATTATAAACTAGAAGAGTGTTGGGTTTCAAATGCTGCCTATTTCTGTCTTTGGAGTAAAACCCTGACAATGGGCTGGCCCCAGAGAGTTCAGTGGGAGTGAGCTGCAGTGGTTCCCTCTGCCCTGGACAGAGCTCCTCTGCCTTGGGGCTCTCACTGAGGCTTGGGCTTCTTTCTGTCCCCTCACACTTAATCATCCAGAGTAGTGGGTCCTCCCCTGGGAACATAAGCCCCCAGGCCCAAATTACTTAAGAACAGAGCTGTACAGTCACCCCAGAGGGAAGGTCACAGACCTGCTGAACACGCCTGTATATCTTATTGGAGCGTGCATTCTGGGATTTTAAAACAAGCCATGTGAATATACTTGAATAGATAAGAATAAAAATTAACTATAGGAGACAACAATAAGAAATCATGAAAAAGAATGCAGCGGAGCCAATAGGTATGAAAAGTATCCAAATTTTAGAATTAAACTTGTCCTAAATGGATACTGCTGACAATCAAATAACTCAACAGAAAGAAAGATTGGAGTTCTCTCCTAGAAAGAGTCAGCAGAGATTCAGAAAGAGGAACAATAAATTTATAGACATGGAGGAAAGAAGTCCCAGAGTCCGGATAAAATGTGATCTACAAGGAAAAGACAAAAAGAAAGTTATAAGGAAGATATTTGAATAGGTATATAAATTCTCCAGAAACAAAGGAAACTCAAAGGCCTTATATTGCCAACACCACAGGGTGTCAAAAAAAAAAAAAAAGAAAAAGAAAACTGACATGGACAAGTGGGATAGTGAAACTTAAGAATATCTAAGACAAAGAGAGAAAGAGTAGATCACATAATAATGACAAAGGAATCAAATGGATATCAGACTTGTCAATAGCAATACTGGATGAATAAAGAAGTTAATTTCTTAAGGGTATTGAAGAAAAAGAAACTGACATTGTAATTTTATATACTATTGAATTGATGTTGAACTGTAAGAGATTGTCATTAAATTTTACTAGGAATATTTTTAAGCACAACAGGAATCGTTTAATGAATACCTGCAATAAAAATATTCCTGAAGCATAAACAAGGATGATAAAACCACGAAGAGGCTATAGAAAGTAATGTATTCCCCTATAAGAGAATTAAAAAAAAAAAAACACGAAAGAAATGGGAAATTATTTTCAGCACACTGTCAAAGTAAAATCCTAGGAAAAAATAGTTTTATGCTATTCTTCTCCAGAGTTCATTTGATATTTCCTCTAACCTCAGCCCAAATCTCAGAAGATGTTCTGTACCCAGTGGGGTGACCAAAACTCTTATTCCTAATAGATCTGGGCCTTTTGAGATGCTTGCTATAGTGGAGTTGCTAAAAAACTTCTATTAACTTTTAAACTAATAGTAAGTGACATTCAGAGGGTTCCCTGGGTTCCAGACCATCCCTCCCTGCCTCCATGTTGTAGGATAGCCCTGTATCTCCTTGATAATCAGGACCAGTCTCACTCAAGCCCATACAGCAAGCCCCCTTAGGTTATTCACCCAGAGGAAGGGCATTAGCCTTAACTCTGGTTCCACAGAAGTAGTGATTGTGCCCCAAGGTGGGGGAATGCATTCTTCCCTTACATTGCTTTCATCGGGGGGTGTGCAGGAGGTCAAGTGTCACAGTATGGGGTCTCTGCTTGTGGCCAGGGTTTCTTCATGAGTCTCTTTATTCTCAGGGCAGGTTACCCCAGGTGAGATCTAGTCTTCCAGTGGGGTAGCAGGGCTGGTGGGCACGCCCTGTGTGTGTGAGCTGTGTCCCTCTGCTGCGTCTCCCCAGCTAGGATAGCCTAGATGATGAAAGGAAGGTCTGTCTCTTGCAGAAGAATCTCATCTTTGTGATTACTAATCACATTTCCTGCGGGCTCACCATGTGTCAGGCAGCCTGCAAGGTGCTTTTCTCTCATTCAGCCTCACAGCTGCATTCTCAGGAAAGCGCTGTGTCCTGCTTTGCTAATGAGAAAAAGACAGTGTAATGAAGTTGTCTGTTCCAAGGTCACGAAGCTAGGAAGGGGTGGAGCTGTCATTCAAATTGGTGCCTCAGTTTCTATCTGGAAGACTGTGCTAGGCGACATCGCTGCAGCAGTGTTTCTCAACCAAGGGCAATTCTGTCCCCTAGGGGACACTGGGCGATGCTTGAGACATTTTGGCTGTCATGCTTGGGGTGTGCTACTGGCATTTGGCAGGTGGAGGCTTTAGATCCTGCTGACCATCCTACAAAGCATGGGGCGGCCTGCCCTTCCCCTCCCCCAAACACTTCACCCAGCCAGCATTGACAGTGTGGAGGCTCAGCAGCCCTGCTAGAGAGGGCTCATGCCCCCTGCTTTCTGCATCCCGGCCTCCATCCCATCCTGGTCCTTGCCCTCTCTCATTACGATGGTGCTAGCTCCTCATAGATTTCCAGCCTGCACTGGATCCCCAGCAGAAAAGACAGGTTCAGCAACTCATGTAATTTTTATAAAACACAAACTGGATTTTATCTTTCCCAGCTTAAAACACTTGCAGGTTTCCCCTTTCCTTTGAAATAGAACAGCACTCTTCACCCCGGTACACAGACTTGGCACTGCAGGGCTCCTGCGACCTGTGTTGTGGCCTCCTCTCTCATCACTGACCTGTCTGTTTTCTGATTTAGCAAAATCAGGCTTGTGACAGTCCAGCGAGTCTGTTTCCTCCTCCCATCCTGGACCTCAGGGTGTCTACTGTCTAGTCCACTCTTCCTTCATGCCTAAAGGGATCAACCTCTCCCTCTTTCCTGGACAACTTGTAGATTTCGGGGGTTAGGAAGGTCTCCTTTGTCATCAATGCCACCCCAACAGGCTTGTTGACCTTTGGTAAGGCATTTAATCTAGTTGTGCCTCACTTTCTCCATCTGACAGATTTGGGATAACAAAAGTGTTCATGTCATGGGCTTTTGTGAGGGTGCAGAGAGATCGTGCCCACAGAACACCCAGCACAGTGCCTGGTATATTATAAGATCTAGGCAAAAAGAAGCAATACGTTATTTTAAGAGTAGTCAGTATTGTTCTCAGGCTCTCGCTCAGACAGCTGGGCTTTAGGACAATTCTGGAATTTGACACCAGTGTGGCCATAAATCAGAAGCCTCCTCACTCAGATCAGGCAGGAGCAGATGAAGGGAGGGGCCACCAGGAGGTAGGAATGTGCGTCATAAATGGGCTGGGGTCTCCCTCTAGTGGCAGCAAGGTGGAAATGATGGAGGGAGGCACCTTTGTTCTTGGCGGTCTATGAACATACCCACACGTGATCCACCTCAAGCCAAGGTCTCTGGGGAGCTCCTAGGCTACAGGAAAATGGTGAAATATAGGATTCTCACTGTGGTAGGTAAAGCCTCCAATCTCATTTATTGATTCATTTAAGGCTGAGTTAAGCCTCCCTGTCTTCCTCCCATTTTTTACTTTCCCAAGATGAATAGGTACATTTCCCCTGTGTCCCCAAAGATGCTGAGGGTGCAATTATTGAAGCTGGTGTGCGTTTACAGAATCCTGCCCTTGGTGAATGTTTTGCCCCAGACTCTGGTGACAAAGCATTGACCTTTCAGCCTCAGCAGAAGAGGGAGACAGACACATACCAGGCATGAACAGCTGGAGTGTCAGGCTGCGACAGGGTAAGCCCCCAAATCAGGGGAGCCCAGAGAAGGCATCAGGACACCCACAGCATGGCAGGTGGTGCAGAGGAGCAGAAAGATCTTTGCAGAAGAAGTTACACTGGATCTGTAAGATGGGGAGGAACTGGCGAGTAAAGGAGGAATTTCCAGCATACGTGGATACAGAGATAAAGGGGTAACCCAAGACCCAAGAAGAAGCACATGGCTTCGCCAGAGATTTTAAGCATCTGAGGTGACACAATGCGGTCAGTTTGTTTAGCAAATGCTCAGAGCCTAAGATGACGAGTGGAGTGTCTGGACTTTCAGCCCGTGCTGTGTCACAACAGGCTTCACTCAACGGAGCTGTGGTTGCTTCTGGAAACCCTTCTGTCTTTCAGAGCCGTCCGCATGTACACAGTCATGAGCCACATACTATGTCTCAGTCAACAGCAGACTGCATATCCAACAGTGGTCCCTTAAGATTATAGTCGGGTTTTTACTGTGCCTTTTCCGTGTTTAGATTCACAAATACTCTTGTGTCACAATTGCCTACAGGATTCAGTACACTAACCTGCTATACAGTTTGTAGTCTAAGAGCATTAGGCTAGATCATACAGCACAGGTGTGTAGTAGGTTGTAACATCTCGGTTTGTGTAAGTACACCCTATGATGCTCACACAACAAAGCTGTCTGATGACACATTCCTCAGGATGGATTCCTGTCGTTAAGTGACACACAATTGAACTCAGGGATAAGATCATTCCAGCCAGAGAATATAACAAGAACAAATGCCAAAAGCTGGGAGTGGACTTGGCTTCTTCAAGGAACAGCAAGGAGATCAGTGTTGTTGCTGCTGTAGAGGTTTTCACTCCCATACAGAGAAGCTCACTGGGGTTCTCCTAACTCCCACTTCATTGTTGTTTCAAGGATAATGATTGAATCTGTGAGACGATGCAAGACAAATTACTGAGAAGGCCAAGCCAACAGCAAAGAGTAAACCCTACACTTATTGTCAGGTCACAATAATAACGAGAACATTTACAAGGAGAAAATGCTTATTTGTTTGCTTGTTTTTAATAAGATTTTTAGTTTCTCTGGGTCTCTGACTCTGAACATTTGATCACTGCTAAAGTGTGATGCCTGCAGTTTCTCAGGGTGTGGATGCCATAAAGGACAGAGGCAGAGGGAGAATGACCGTCCCTCTAGAGCACACACTATTGGAAAACCACCCCTTGGAAACACGCAGATGTCAGGTTTCCAAGGGAAGGGACACCGTCTTCTTCACCTCTGCAGAAAATATGTAGCTGGGTACTTTTTATTATTATTATTATTATTATTCACTCTGACAATCTATTCCATTTCATTGGTGTACTTAAATCACTGATAGTCAAGGTGATTGTTTATATGTTAGATATTATCTATCATATTTGTTACTATTTTCTGTTGGTTGCCCTTCCTTGTCTTGCAGTGCTTTATTTATTTATTTATTTATTTTTTCTTTTAGAGACAGGATTTTGCTATGTTGGCCAGGCTGGTCTCAAACTTTGGGCCTCAGTTGACCCACCTGGCTTGGCTTTCCAGAGTGTTAGGTTTACAGGTGTGAGCCCCCACCCCAAACCCAACTGCATTCCTGTTTTTGCCTTCGACTCTTTTTGCCCTTCATGGTTTTAAATTGAGCATTTGTATCATGCTCTTTTCTTTCTGTTCTTAACATATCAGTTAGAATTCTTTCTTCACTTTTTTTAGTGGTTATCCTAGAGTTTGCAACATACATTTACAACTAATCCAAGTCAAGTTTCAAATATCAGTAGAGTAATTCAAAGATAGTGCCTGTATCATAATAAAATAAACCCAATTCCTCCCTCTTGTCTCTTGATTCATTTATGTTATTCATTTCATTTGTACACACACATCTGTTAAGTATAATATACATACAAGACATATAAGCACATGTAATTGAATTCATTGTTGATATCACGATTTTGAACAAACTATTTTCTGTTAAATCAGTTAAGGATAAAAAATGTTTTTATTTTACCTTCAATTATTTCTTCTTCAATGTTCTTCCTTTCTTGTGTAGATCTGAGTTTCTCCTATATTTTTTTCTTCTCTTTAAAGAATCTTTTGACTTTTTTTTTTTTTTTTTTTTTTTTTTTTTTTTTTTTTTTTTTTTTTTTTTTTTTTTTTTTTTGAGATGGAATCTTGCTCTGTCACCAGGCTGGAGTTCAGTGGTGCAATCTCACCTTGCTGCAACCTCCGCTTCCCGTATTCAAGCGATTCACCTGCCTCAGCCTTCCAGGTAGCTGGGACTACAGGTGTGCACCACCACACCCAGCTATTTTTTGTATTTTTAGCAGAGAGGGAATTTCACCATGGTGTCCGGGATGGTCTCAATTTCTTGACCTCGTGATCCACCCACCTCAGCCTCCCAAAGTGCTGGGATTACAGGTGTGAGCCACTGGCCTAGCCCTTCTTTTGGCTGTTTTGTAAGGAAGGTCTACTGGCAACAGATTTCTTCAATTTTTGCTTGTTGAAGAAAGCATTTTTTTCTTCTCCAGTTTTGAAGGATAATTTCACAAGGTATAGAATTTTAGGTTGGCATTTCGTTTGTTTTTCTGCAGCTCTTTAAATATTTTACTTCATTTTCTCCCTGATTGCATTGTTTCTGAGAAGTCGTTTGTAACTCTTACCTTTGCTCCTCAATAGTTATTGTGTCTTTTCTTCTGGCTTCTCTCGAGACTTTTTCTTCAATTTTGATTTTCTATAGTTTGAAAATAATATGCCTAAGTGAAGGGGTTGTGTGTGTGTGTGTGCCTGTGTGTGTGTGTGTGTGTGTGTGTGTGTGTGTGTTCTAATTTACAATTTATCCTGCTTGCCGTTCTCTGAGTTTTTTGGACCTTTGGTTTTGGTGTCTGACATTAATTTTGGGAAATTTCCATTCATTATTGTTTCAAATATCTTGTTTCTTTTGTTTTATATATGTATATATTCTACTTTTATATATTACGGGGTTACAAGTACATATTTCTTATAAGCATACATTGCATAATGGTGAAGTGTGGGCTTTTAGTGTACATCACCCAAATAGTGATCATTGTATTCAAAAGGTCATTTTTCAACCCTTATCCTCCTCCCTTCTTCCCACGTTTTTTAGTCTTTAGTATCCTTTATTCCATTCTGTATGTTCATGTACCCCCATTGTTTAGCACCCAGTTATAAGAACATTTGGTATTTGAGTTTCTGTGCCTGAGTTATTTCACTTAGGATAAGGGCTTTAAGTCCCATCTATGTTGCTGCAAAAGACATGATTTCATTTGTTTTTATGGCTCAGTAGTAGTCCATGGTGTATATATGCAACATATATAATATATATATATGTTGCATTTATATGTAACATATATAACGTATATGTATATATATATATATATATATATGTTATATATATATTTTATATGTAACGTATATGACATATATATATATACATATACGTTATATATGTTACATATATATGCTATGTGTGTGTGTGTGTGTGTGTGTGTGTGTGTGTGTGTGTGTGTATAAATTTCTTTCACTCTTTCCTCTCCTTCTAGTATGGCTATTACACATTACACCTTTTGTAGTTGTGCCACCATTTTGAATATTCTCTTCTGTTTTTTTATCTCAGTCTATTTTTTCTGTTTGCTTTACAGCTTTGAAGGTTTCTATTGAAACCCTCAAGCACAGAGATTCTTTCCCCAGCTTGAGAAAGTCCACTTTTCCAGTGTCCAGCCTACCCTGTCAGAGGCATGCTTCATTCCTCTTATGGCATTTTTTAAAATCTCTAGCATTTCCTTTTGATACTTTCTTAGGAGGTCCATGTCTCTGCTTACGTTGCCCATCTGTTCTTGCATGCTGTCCACTTCATCCACTAGAGCCCTTAGCATATTCATCGTAATTGTTTTAAATTACCAGTTTGATAACTCCAACATTCCTGCCATATCTGACTCTAGTTCTGATATTTGCTCTATTTCCTCAAGCTGAGTTCGTTTGTTTATTTGCCTTTGGGGATATCTTATAATATTTTCTTGCTAGCTGGACATGATGTAGTGGGTAAAAGCAACTGCAACAAAGAGGCCCTTGTTAAGGCAGCGGTAATGTACAGGATGGGGAGAAGCCTCCTGTTGTCCTGTTATTAGGTGTCAGTCTTTTGCTGAGCCTGTGTTTCTGAACTGCGACCTCACAAGAGCTTCTTAGTCCCCAACTCTTTGGTGGGACAGGATAGCCAAGTGGACTGAAGTTGAGAAGTTGAATATTTCCCGTCCTCCAGGTCAGTTAGGTTCTGATGAAACCCCAGCAGGTTAGGATCTGGTAAAACAATTTCACTTAAGGGCAGGCCTCGTTAGGAAAAACCGAATGCTCTAGTGTAGTTTAAGATGCAACTTTCCTCCCCTACCCTAGAGGAAGCACAAGGGAATTTTTCTGTCATCTTCTCTGTGAGAATCTGGTCAAGCTCCTGGAGGTAAAACCAAAAATAGCGTTGGGGGCCCTTATGACTGTGTCCTTTGGAGTTTTTAACGCTCAGATACGTCCACACAAAGCCTCCAGCCATTCATCCATTACAGTTTAGGTTTCCCTATCCTGACATGAGTTCTCACTGTGGTTTCTGGTCCTGAGTTTCTGCTCTGGTAAGATGTGATTCCCTGTATTCAACTTTGTGTTGGTCTTCCAGTTTTGGGGGCAGAAGTTTTCCCTATGATGAGTTGATCTTTCAGTTTGTTCAGCTTTCTACTTTTAGGATGGAGTGGCCACTTCGAGCTTCTTACGAGCTGAGTCATCAACCAGGAGTCCTCTGCTGGATGTGCAGAGCCCAGCAAAATGTCTGCCGCATAAGGGGGCTCAAGAGATTTGAACTGAACTGACTGGAGTTGAAGCAATAAGGACCCCTTTGTTAACTCCAGATGAGGCAGACAATTCAGCCACGGGTTTCTGGTTAGCATTTCTTTCTTTTTTTTTTTTTTTAATTGATTTTATTGCATTTTAGGTTTTGGGGTACATGTGAAGAACATGCAAGATTGTTGCATAGGTACACATGTGGCAGTGTGATTTGCTGCCTTCCTCCCCATCACCTACATCTGGCATTTCTCCCCATGCTATGTCTCCCCAACTCTCCACCCCTCACTGTCCCTCCCCTATTTCCCCCCAACAGACCCAAGTGTGGAGTGCTCCCCTCCCTGTGTCCACGTGTTCTCATTGTTCAACACCCGCCTATGAGTGAGAACATGCGGTGTTTGATCTTCTGCTCTTCTGTCAGTTTGCTGAGAATGATGGTTTCCAGGCTCATACAAAGGACACGTTTGTTTTCTACTGGAGAAAACAAGTGCCTGCAAGCTGTTTGCAGATATACGGTCTTTGGTCTGAGCTACCACAGAAAAGCTTGATGAGACCAAATGAATTATCGACACTCAGAAATAAGAAACTCTTTGCAAATGTGGTTATTATAAGTGTCAGATTGCTTCTGGAATGTACTCACTTCTGGAATGACTGACAAATGTCAAGACACAGACTTTAGATTTTTTTTTTAATTACAGGGTTATACATTCCTATAGTAATATACTCATTTTTTCCTTCATGTTGTTCATCTTGGATGCTGATGTTTATACGTGCTGACACGTAGACTAATGGAAAGAACAAGGGGCTACACCACCCTCATGGTGTTTGCTGTTCACTAACCATGAGCAGGTGCTTGAACCTGGAGCACTCACTTTCCTCACTTTATCTTGTCTGGGAAATGGACATAATAGGCCCTCCCATAACTTCTTCCCAGGGTTATATTAAGGATCTATGTGGAAATAGAAATTTTTTTTTGAAATAGAATCTCACTCTATTGCCCAGGCAGGAGTGCAGTGGCGCAATCTCACACTGCAAACTCTACCTCCTGGGTTCAAGCAATTCTCCTGCCTCAGCCTCCTGAGTAGCTGGGACTCCAGGCAACCACCACCATGTCCAACTAATTTTTTGTACTTTTAGTAGAGATGGGGTTTCCCCATGTTGGCCAGGCTGATCTCGAACTCCTGACCTCAAGTGATCCGCCCACCTCAGCCTCTCAAAGTTCTGGGATTACAGGCATGAGCCACCGTGCCAGGCCTGAAAATATGTTATAAAAAAAGATTAAAGTTTTAAATTTGTGAAATGAAATACTATTGTCAAATATTTCTCTAGCCTTTCTGCATTGTTTAGTTTAAATCTTTCTTGACTTTAGACTTTTGGTTCATATTTTCATCATTCATTAGTGCCCCAGTGTTTAATTACACAAATAAATCAAGGAAAACAAAACAAGGCTCCACAGATATTTTTAAGACTATATTAATTTTAAAGTTATATTTATAATTAACAGTTTAAGTTATACCATTAACAATAAAGCTAAATTTTCTTTAGATTATTTCCTTTCTTAAACTTATTTGTCTGTTGGAATGTAAATAATATTGAAGCGAGTTTTAAAATCCAGGCACCAAAATTAGCTGAAATGCAATGTCAGAGCATTTCCTCCTATTTTCTGAAGATAAGAACTTGTGGGTCACCAGGTCTAGGAAGATGGTGGAGTACCCCTTTCTCACACACATGCAGTCCAGACGGCACTATTCTAATCTGGTTTCAGGACACCCACAGAATGGTCCCCTCTGAAAAAAGGATTCGAGTAGGTCCTTCTAGTAATAGAGTTTCCAAGGCCATCTCCCTGATCTCCAGTCTTCACCCTCACACCCTTTCTCTTTCCTGTTCCTGTCACCTCAGGGGGCAGAGTCAGCCCAAGACCTAGGTTTCTGTTTCCGGGGAATCTCCCAGCCCCAGCCCCTCAGTCTGCTTCAGAGTAACCACTACCCTCTTCAGTGTCTAAAGACATATGACTCTAAAACTACCTCTCTTCCCCCTTAATGACACCCATCCCACTGTATGGCCCAAAGTACCCTAAACTAAGGTCTGAGCAGGTTTTAAAAACAAAAACAAAAGCAAGCATTGCTTTTTAGGGAAGCAGCTTTTACAAAAGAAGCTGGAAGGAGATGAGAGCAAGGAGCAAAACCAGGTTTTGTCCCTTCGGCAGGGAGGGGTGACAGATAAATATTCTCCCCCCAAAAATGTGCAAAACCAGCAATGCACAGATTCATGTCCATCGTGAATTGCTTATATCTACCTTTGCCTAGAACTAACTGGTGATGAGATGGGTACTAGACACTGCTCAATAAGGCATAAGTACTGTTTTTGCTGTTACCTGGAGCCTCCCAGGGCTGTGCTTGTGGCTGCCTTGTGAGGTCTGTCTCTGAAGCTGGACTGCCTTCCCTTCTTCATGCAGTCGCTATTCCTTGGGGTGGATCTAGCATGCCTCCTGGATTTCTTTGTTTTTCTTCCCTCTAGTGTTTAAATCAGGTACAACATACTCAGACCTTCCTAGCATTAGGCAACTTGAATTACAAAACTAGAAATGCTAAACATTATCTTTGCTATCACTCCGTTAATTTCTCATTTTTAAATGCCCCCAAATCTCAAGCGACTCATTTGGGAGGCAGGTCCATTTGGAAACAGAGAATTGTTTTATTTCAAAAGGCTACCTCTGGTTACATTAGCTATCTTATGTTTAATTTCATGAATGATATTTTTGATATAACCTTAGACATAACCAAGGTTTGCTACTGTATTTTCTCCAAAACTAGCTCTTGAGGTTACTTGTCAACATTGCTCCTTTTATATTTAGGAATTCATATATTTAAACATAGATCTTAATTTTGCTAGAGTTTCAGATTATTTCCAAATTTTCAGAGACGGATATTTAGTTTACATTTTTAAAAAGAGTAAAGCATAATCATAATAATAAAGGTAATAATTTACCTCTGAGCTCAGCTTGGTCATAGCCTTTGAATCTTTATGTAAGCCACACACATAAAAGTCAGACAAGTAGATATTTACAGTTTTTTAAGATCTATAAATGGTTTTCTTTGTTTATATATTCGCTATAATAAGCATTTGTATTTTAATCACACTGTGGTAAAAATTATGTGATGGAAAAATGGGAAAACTTACAACCTTTGAGGACTTATTCACAGTTTAATGTCTTCTATGAGTCACTTAAAATTTTTTCATCATCATAGTTGATGATGAAAGGTTTTTATTCTATCTACAGGATCCAATAGTTGATTCCTATTGGATCAAATTTACAATTTATATTATAGACATATTCTATGTCCTTGTTTATCTTCATGAACTTGCATCGATAAGGACTATTATTTGGGAATTATTGATTATTCCATTCTTTGTTCATTTATTTTCATATATAATGAAAGTAATAAATGTTTATTTGGGGAGACCTGGTAGCTATTGAGAAACACAAAGAATGAAATGAATTACCTGTAATATAAAAAGAAAAGTCAACCATTCAGAAATTTGAGTATTTCCCTTCCCATCTTCTAATATCTATATGTATGTGCACACACATATGTTAATATATGATAGATGACCTGATGCTATATAAAGTATATTTATTCTAAACAATAGTGAGTAAATTTCTTTTTCTGGGTTTTAGTTAGAACATCAAATAATATGAATATTTTGCAGCTCTTTAAATATGTTGCCAAATTGCTTTCTAGGAAGATTGTATTGGTTATACTGCCACATAATATGTATAAAATGTCTACTTTCCCACATCTTTGATTCAACAGGATATTATAATTTTTAAAAGCTTACTTAATTGATAAAAATTGTCATCATTAACATTACTTTTGATGGATAGTAAGGTTTATCTTTTTAATCTACTTAAAGTGAGTTTTCATTTCTTCATATTTATAGAATAAATTTACTTTCCTTGTCACTTTTTCTATTAGGATATTCTTGATTTTTTAATTAACTTATATATGTTCTTTATGTATAAAATATACTATGCCAAATAATAGCAGTAAAATCTGTAAAGTTGAAGCAGTCAGAAGTACAGTCAAAAAGGGATCAAAATCACAACCACAGTGTATTGCATGTACTCTATTCTGTCTTTAACATATCTTGCTGCCCAAAATAGTGGGGTACAGTGGATTCGAATAATAATCAGAACTAATGAGGTTTATTTTTACTGTCCTCTTCTTTCTTCAGAAATATTAGTTATCTGTATACCAGATCTCTGTTGTCTGATCACAATAACAAATTATTTCTTTTTGTTTTTTTTTCATGTCTTCTTTCTTTTTCATCTCTAGTTTAAAAGAGACTTTCCATCTTGTTTTTAACCTCATTGTTTGAATTTCCTGCAGTTGATGATTGTCTGGGAAGCATCTAAATGTTTATAATTACGTTATACAACTTTTTGTGTCCTCAGGTTGTTGCTTTTCTTTTGTCCAATTCCCCTTTGTTCTCAGTTTGCTACCATATTTCCTTGTTTCTTTCTTTCTTTCGTT
>NW_016107372.1:2868392-2881546 GCF_001604975.1 Cebus imitator
CAGGCTGGAGTTCAGTGGCACGAACTAGGCTCACTGCAATCTCCACCTCCCAGGTTCAAGCGATTCTCTTGCTTCAGCCTCCCAAGTAGCTGGGACTACAGGTGCATGCCACTATGCCCAGCTAACTTTTTGTATTTTTGTAGAGTTGAGGTTTCACCATGTTTTCCAGGCTGGTCTCGAACTTCTGAGCTCATGCAATCCACTCACCTCGTCCTCCCAAAGTGCTAGGATTACAGAGGTGAGCCTCCGCTCCCAGCCTATATTTCATTTTTTTTTTTTTTCATTGAGATGGAGTCTCACTGTGTTGCCCAGGCTGGAGCGCAATGGTGCAGTCTCCATTCACTGTAACCTCTGCCTCCCCAGTTCAAGGGATTATCTTGCCTCAGCCTCTGGAGTAGCTGGGATTACAGGTGACTGCCACCATGCCTGGCTAATTTTTGTACTTTTAGTAGAGATGGGGTTTCACCATATTGGTCAGATTGGTCTTGAACTCCTGACCTCAGGTAATCCACCTGCCTTGACCTCCCAAAGTGTTGGGATTACAGACCTGAGCCACTGTGCCCAGCCACCATCTTTTAAGTCTTGATCGATAAAAACCATGTTTTGTTTCACTGCCCTGAGATGGAGAGAAAGTCTTCCCATTAAAAATGTCTAGACCTAAACCTAAAAGTGTTTTTTCTTCCCTGTAGTAATTTATATTTCTTCCTCTATCTTTCTCATGCTGTTTCTCTCTTTTATGTTGTAGAAAACTTTGATGTTGTTTTTTTGTGGTTGCTGTCATTTATGCCTGAATAAAGTCAGCTCTATCTTTACCTACTACTTGGCCAAAAGATAGCATGGTTTTTACCACTGCTTTGTAGATTCCATTAGATCATTTTCTTACAGAAAGTTCCAGAACCACATGATGCAAATTGTTGTTACTAATCCATTGCTCAACTAGTCTAATATGTACTGAAAACAGGAAATTCATCTTTGTTCTATAAAATCTCTGTGCAGAAACATCTGTGTAAGAGACTAGTTTTCCCAGATCTGGACTTTTGTTGAAGCCTAAACTGTTCTCTTCCAACTATTGGTTTAGCTGTATCTGGCATCCCTTCTGATGTTAGTACCAGCCAAGTTGTTGGTATCTCAACTGATTAGAGAAGTTCCATTAAATCTAAGGAATGAATGTCCCATGGTGGATATCAGCCTGCTAAGTTAGTGAAAGCTGAGTCAGCAAGTTGAATTCATAGCCCAGAGGATGATGTGTGGTTTATACACATCCACTCTCAGCTTCTAACAGAAAACCCCATATTCTGTTGAACTTTGAAAATCAAAAGCTCCAAAGAAAACAGCATTCCTTCCTGCCATGCTCCTCTGTGATCGTGGTCCCCTGCAATTGCCTTGGTGTCTTTACTGGCGCTTTGGCATTATCATGCCTTTGCCTTATGCTGCAGCATCTCTTCATTAGGCGAAGTGATGTTCTTGTGTGGCTATTGTTTATCTTTCTTATCGAATTCAATGACAATGAAAGAGATGCACCAGGTGGCATTTGTCATTCTATCACTACACAGTGTGGGGGTAATTTCTTTATGAATACTATAGTTTCCTTGGATGTTAGAAGTTCCATGTCCTAAGATCAAATTCTGAAGGGTCCTGTTAATAACAGCCTTAGTGCAAATGTTCATGCTCAGGAAGTCTTCATTCCTCTAGGGCAAGTCTGTTACTCTAACAGACACTCTCTTATTCTGATTCTTCGGTTCTCTGATGGATTTAGGAAATCGCTGTGGTTCCTTTCATAAGAGTGTTTTAAAGGATAGCCCTTTGATGGCCACATATGACCTTAAACTGAATTCAAACATTGGCCCAGCCCCACAGTGCACTGCAAGGTCAGGCCCCTCCTTGTATCTCTATCCCAAACTCCTCTACCTTAACATTTTCCCCTACATTTCACTCAGCTAGCTGCTTCTCATTTCTCAAGGTCTTCTTCACTGAAACATCGAGCAGAGTCCTCTAATCACCCTGTCTAAATTAGTCTTTTCCTCCTGTTATTAATCACAACAACTCATTTTCCCCCTTCATGGCATCTATTGCCACAGATCCTTAAGTAAAAGATTTCTTACTATTTTAACTATGATATCAAAATTCAGATAAATAAATTTTAATAAATTTTTATATATGTCTGTTATATCCAAACTTCACCTCACTATTCAAAATATCAGATAAAATAATATTTTTCACAAAAAATCTCATGAATAGAATAGGTTTGATAGCAAAAGATGCTTGTATTTATGGTTTTTCTTTATGTATTTGTCTCTCCACTGTGAGGACAAGATCTCTCTCATTTACTCTTGATTACCTAGTACCCTACAAATAAATACCTGAAATAAACATTTTTAATATAATCAACAAACCTTGGTTGCATTATGCATATTTCTATTTTTCTTAATTCTCTAATGCATTTGTTGATTTTAGTGTTTGCCCCTGTGGTCTCTGAATGGATGTATCAAATGGACACTAATGGGAATATGAGTAGAGGTCCAGGTGCATGGTTTCCGAATAAATTTAATGTACATTTGTATGAGAACCACCATACAAATGATATGGTTAAGTTATTCTGCTGTTAGTACAAGCTGAGCTGGGAGCAGAGGGGCTGGAACTAATTCCTTTTACCTACCCGTTTGGGGCTGATTTGCTTGCTTCAAAGTCTGATACCTGTGGCATGTTGTTCAAGAATATCTGCCCGGGCGCAGTGGCTCATGCTTGTAATCCCAGAACTTTGGGAGGCAGAGGCAGGTGGATCACCTGATGTCAGGAGTTCAAAACCAGCCTGGCCAACATGGTGAAACCCTGTCTCTATTAAAAATACAAAAATTAGTCAGCATGGTTGCAGGCGCCTGTATTCCCAGCTACTCAAGAGGCTGAGGCAGAAGAATCACTTGAACCTGGGAGGTGGAGGTTGCAGTGAGCCAAATGGTTGCCATTGCACTCCAGTTTGGGGGACAAAAGCAAGACACTGTCTCAAAAAAAAAAAAAAAAAAGTAAAAAAATGTATCTTTCTTATCCCACTCCACCAATATTTTAACTAATAGAAATTCCCTCTGAAATTTAACATATGGACTTCACTTATCTTTATAATGCTGTCAGAATTTGATTTATCATTTGTCTGTAAGAGCTAGACCGCAAGCTCAGAAGACATAGAACAGTCATTGACCAGCAAACTAAAGTTTGCTGGTCAACGCCAGTCCAAAATCCCAGTCTGCACTGAACTGTATTATGGCGTGCTTTTTAACTATGACCTTAGAAATGATTTGGCCTTTCTCATTGTCCAGTGAATTTAAATAGTTTTCTAGATTTAATGTGGAAAATAAGATGATGTGATTCACTGCCAAGGGACACTGGCTGACCACACAGATTAGAACTTTCTGTGTTGTGAAGGTCGAAATGCAGATGGAGCTTATAGGCAGCTGTGGAAAAGAAAATTCAGGCCAGCTGGCTTTTCCAGAGGACCTAGAAAAAGGCCAATTGTTTTCCTCCATGAAAGTTTCTTTAAGTTGAAGGGCCATTTGGGGTTTCCCTAGAAAATAGTGCCAAGTAGAAAGAAGACTCCAGACTATCACAACCCAGTGAGGGATGACTAGAGTTTCACTAAAGAAAAAACTGAGTCTTGAGAGAATGGGCATCCTGGTGGTCTTTGTGTTCATAAAATGGGGTTCTGGAGTGGTGTTCAGGCCCCAGAGCAGGAAAGTCATTCAGACAGGAAAGCCAGCTGTGAAAGCAAAAGGCTTTTGCTTGGGTAAACACACATTTTAGGGATGTGTTGAGTGGAACTCATGAGATGCTTTTTCAAAAAGCGGTAGCAGTGGAATGAGGCGGATCTGCAAAGCTCCTTATGTGACTCCATGTGGGACCACGGGTCACATTACATAGATCAGGAAGGTTTGAGGCCACCTAGGCTTTCCAAGAAATACTACAACACTGCTTAAACTCAGTAATAAGATAGACTCAGGAGAGGAAAGAGGAACACAAAAGATCCCAGATTGGCATCAACTTAATCAGAAACAATTTTGAGAATTTGAGGGCTCCCCGAAGACAATCTGAAGCAGTTTAGTCTACATCTGGAATGCGTGTGCTTGGCTGTGTGAAAGTTACCTGAAGAGATCATTTAAAAAATACGAATTTCTCTTTCCCATTCACTGTCTGCATCGGAGCAATATGGGTTGTTGCCTTGTTATCTTCATGTTTTGACATTTAAAATGTGCAGCATGATGAATATCGTTAAAAATACTGTAGTGTCTACCAGAAATTTGCTAAGAGAGTAGATTTGGGGTGTTATCTGTGTTCGTTTAAAGTTCTCCAATGATTCTGTTTTATAGTCAGATTTGGGGATCTCTGCTGTAGGACACAGGAATACATAAGAAAGTTTTTTAAATGGGAGGTCTTATTTTCCCAGTGCATTTTAATGGAAAGATTTTGAAATATTTACATTAAATTGTAAACTCATCAAGGTCAGGGGTTGACTGAAACTTATTTATATTTTGTCCACCATTTTCAAACTTATCTTCTTAAGCTATTGCTTTCATAATATAGCTCCCCTTCTTAAAAGCTTATTATGATTATCATGCTGATTCCTTTTCAGGTCCTGATGCTTGGACCAGACTTATGCTTTGTGTAAACAACTAGAAAAGAGAAAAAATACATAAAATAACTGTTTCCAGATATTAGAAAATAGGAATCATAGAACTGAGCCCCTGAGAAAGGAAATCAATGAAGCGACCACTGTCATAACCATGGTTTTCTGCCTATGTACACACTCCACACTGTTGTACATGAAAGTGACTCCAAGCAGAGCACATTTGTCCTGTTGAGAGTAGGAGAAAGAGCTCAGACTTTAGTCTTCGGCTCAGATTCTTTGGCTGAACATCAAGCCACACAGGCTTAAGGTAAAATTTCCTGAGCCCAAGCATAAAAGGACCAGGATGCTATATGCTGAAAAATTTCCAGAGCTCACATAGGATGGGTATATATTTGAACTCTGATGAGACAAAACAGACATAATTTTCTGATCTTTAGAGTATTCAGTAGAGATTCCAGATAGGCCACATCTCAGCAGTAGAATTAAATTATCCCTAAAGTAATGGCTACGCCAGACTCAAGCTCTCAGGGTTTAAACGTGAACCTTAAAACATTTAAGCTGTTAAGTAATGATAATCTTCCAGAAAAAACATTCCAAAATTCTATTAAAAGTCAAAGCTCAGATACTCAAACACAGTATTTGGAATGCCCAGTATGTAATAAAAATTATAAGACCTACTAAAAAGCAGGGAAATGTGGAACCATAACCAGGGAAATAAAATCAGTCAAAAATTGACTAAAAATGACCCAGATGGTAAAATAAGCACTCAAAGACTTTAAGATATTTATTACAAATATGCTAATTATAATCAAGGATTTGAAGGAAAACATGAATATAGTAATGAGAGAAATGGAAGATATAAAATTTTTAAGAAAAAGCTCTGAAGATGAAAAATATAGTATCTGAAATGGAAAAGTTCATTGGTTATTTAGCATAAAATTAGGCACCACAGCAGAAAATATCAGTGAATTAGAACACAGCTGTAGCACCTATCTGAATTAAAAAGCAGGAGGATAAAAAATTTTTTTAAGTACCCCTCAAATCCCAAATTGACTTCTAAAATGGTAATGTTGGTGGTGTGAACAGCACCATAGATCCTCACCTTAATGAAATAATCATAACTAGTTAAAATTATTTTTTAAATGTTATAACTCACTAGAAATTGTTCTAAGTGTATACTGCAAATGGGGAAGTATTTATGCAAAAAAATATACTAAATTTTTTATAAGAACTGTAAGAGTTATGGCATTTATGCCATGGCTCACCCCTTAACCCCCGTTAAGTGTGACAGTAAGTGAAGTAAGTGAAGGCTGTGGCCATGAACACAGGGATCCCTAAACCCCAGCTCTTTGTCTAGGACCACAGTTATCATAATAGTGTGGTACTGGCATAAGAATAGATACCTACATCAACGGAACAGAGTTGACAATCCAGAAATAAATCTTTACATTTATGACCAATTGATTTTGACAAAAAGCACCAAGAAAATTCAATGGGGAAAGATTAGTCTTTGCCACAAAGGATGCTGGAACAACTGAATATCCACGTTAGAGAATTTGGTTGGACCCCTTCCTTACACTGTACACAAAAATTTCCTCAATATGGATCATAAATCTAAATGTAAAAGAAAAAATGCAAAACCCTTATAAGAAAACATAGGAATAAATTGTGACCTTAGGATAGACAGTGGTTTCCTAGATAGGCACCAGAACCACAAACAAAAAAAGACAACATAGATAAATTGGATTTCATTAAAATTACTTTTGTGCTCCAAATGAGATTATAAAGAACGTGAAAAGGTAACTCATATAAGAAAATATTTGTAAATCATATATCTTATAAGAGACTTATGTCCACAATAGATGAACAACTCTTACAAATCAATAACAGAAAAATAAGTTTTAATAAAAAATGAGCCAAGGATCTGAATACACATTTCTCCAAAGAAAATATACAAATAGCCAGATTACATTAAAAGATGCACAGTGTCTGTGATATTTAGACTTTATATGTCAGCTAGACTGGCCTAAGGGATGCCCACATAGCTGGGGAAACATTATCTCTGGATGTGTCTGCAAAGGAGTTTTTGAAAGATATTAGTATTTGAATTCATAGACTGAGTAAAGATTGTCCTCACCAATGTGGGTGGACATCTTCCAATTTGTTGAGAGTTTGAATAGAAAAAAAAGGAGGAAGAATGATTTCACTCTTTCTTCTTCAGCTGAGTCTTTCATCTTCTGCCCTTGGACATCAGCAATGCTGATTCTCCAGCCTTTGTACACAAAAAGACTTACTATTCACTCTGCTGGTTCTCAGTCCTTCAGACTTGGACTTGAATTACACCACCAGCTTTTTCGAGTCTCCAGCTTTCAGATGGCAAATCTGTGGAACTTCTCAGTCTTCATAGTTGCATGAGGCAATCACTCATATCTATCCATCTATCTATCTATCTATCTATCTATCTATCTATCTATCTATCCATCTATCTATCTATCTCTATCTATCTACCTTTCTGTCTATCTATCTTATTGGTTCTATTTCTCTGAAGAACACCGACTACAGAGCAACATTAGCCACTAGAGAAATGCAAACCAAAACCACAATGGGATACTACTATACACATCCACTAGGATGCTTAGACTGAAAGAGGCAGGCAGGCAATAACAAACATCAGCAAGGATGTGAAGATACGGAAACACCATATACTCCTCGTAGGAATGTAAAATGGTACAGCTACTTGGCAAAAAAAATTGGCAGTTCCTCAAAATGTTAAATGTATCATTTCCGTATGACTTAGTGATTCCAATTCTAGGTATATATGCAAGAAAAATAAAAACATATCTACACAAAAACTCATACATGGATGTTCCTAGAAGCATTGTTAACAATTTCCAAAAGTGGAAACAACCCAAATGCCCATTAATTTATTTGGTGAGTGAATAAAATATAGCATATTCGTACAATCGAATAATATTTGTGAAGTAAAAGAAATGAAGTTCCAATACATGCTACAGCATGGATGAACTATGATAGTATTATGAAATAAGTCACAGAAGCCAGTCACAACACACTGCATATTGTATGATTCCATTTGTATGAATTGGCCGGAATCAGCAAAACTATAGAGTCAGGATGTAGATTAGCATTTGCCTAGGGTGCAGGTGGGGGTAGGAGATGACTGTTTGCTAATTGGCATGGGGATTTAATGGGAGTATTAGAAATGTTCTAAAATTAGATTGTAGCAATAGAAGCATAACTCTGTGAATTTTATACTTCAATGAATTATATAGTATGTGAACTGAATCTCTGTAAACTACGTCTCAATATATCTTAATAAATGTATATTGCAATAAACTTTAGAAAATTTTATGTTGACAGCATATGTTAAGAGCTTTTGGTCTATTATATCCTTTTTATTTGTATCTGTTTTTCTAATTATTGTATCAGGGTTTTTTAATAAGGTGAGAGGGATCTTAGGTAGTTTGTATAAATAGGTTCTTATTGGCTAGCAACATTTAGGAAGTAATAGGTTTTCAATAAATACTTAAATTTAATGAATTTTCTAATCTGATTTCCCATTCCCATTCCCCTAAGGTTAAATTTGATAATTTGTGTTTCTAGAACTTACACTTTTATCTAGGTAGCAAATTGTTAGTAAATATTTCATAGATTTTCCTTATAGGTTTTAACAATTTTCTACAGTATCTGCAATATTTTTCCATGTTAATTTTTAATAGTGTATAATTTTGTGTTCATTCTGGATCAATCTAATCAGATACTTTAAGTTTTTAAAGAAATTGTTTTATTGATTATTTCAATTATTTTTTCTTAATTAACTAATTTTTCACTCTCTTTTTCTTCCTTTTAAGTTTTTCTACTTATTCTGTTCTTATTTTTTCCTTACTTTGAATATCATGTTTATATATTTTTAATCTGGAAAGGTAAATAAAGACTTGACCATATAGAAATGTTTGGGCCATCATGCTCTAGAGACTTCAGAATGTCAGTTTCAAATATTTATAGCATTTCCTTGATTCTCTTGCCTTTGATATACTTTTTGTAAAGATGTAAGCCTTTAAGCAAATGTCATACCCATCATTTCTAACTTAGAAAATGTTATTTTGCAGAATATAATATGGATAATTGGCCTAATAATTGAATAAGATGGTATATATTTGGTATAAAACATTCTTTTCAAAAAGCATTTTGAGTAGTTGCAATAAGCACTCTCTTATTTGGCAGCACATCTTCTAAAATAGCTTAGAATAGGTCCTGATCCTTGAAGAAGCTTTATGATTTTCAGATTATGAAAACATCACGTTTTGATAGTTGGCACAAATGAGCCATCTTTCATCCAGCTGTTGGTAGAATGCAGGGAGACAGGAAAAGGAAGGCATGCACTTAGTGAGTAGCAGATCCACGGGTGTGGAAAGGTTCACCAGGTGTTTGGAGGCTGCTTTCAGTTACAAATATTTTGGAAAGGCTGGTTGCGAGATTAAAAATGGAATTGAACTCATTGAAGGAGGCAAGGATAGCTAGGATTTATTTACTCCAGTCTCAAGTTTGCCAATACAGAAATTGTATCCTGATAACTATTGATGATGTATTAAATATTTTAACCCCTTTCCCATTTAGGTTAAAAAAAAAAGTGCAGCTCTCTGCCGGTGCTCATTTCTGGGGGTAAATGGCAAATGTGTTAAAATAAACCTTGTAAATTATGTGGTTCTGGTCTAAAACACTGGAATTGCCCATAGAGAAATAAAGCATTGCATGTGAAAATCTTTGTAAAATGACTTGATTTACTAAGAAGATCATGGACTCTGCAGAGGGCTAGATAATACTAGTGTTTTTATCACTGTCAAAGCTTCATCTCTCTACCTTTCAGTTTTCTAATCTCTAAAATGAAAATAACATTTGAAGAATTGCTTTATAAATTGCCTTGCAAGTATCATGCAAATGTTAGCTAAGGGAAGCAAATAATTTTCAAAACTGTATTACTCCCAAGTAGTGCATGGTTTTACTTATGTTAGAAGGAAGATTCAAATCCAAAATTTCAGAAAGGCCCCCATTTTGCTATGCTATTTTTCAATACATTAATCTGAGTGCAAGAAACCTCTCTTCCATTGCTAGGCTTCATCTTTTCTCCATCTATGGCCTCTGTTCTAAAGTCCGCTTCACCATGCAAAGGTGATTATTACCGTATATTTACCTTCCTGAAGAACTCTTTGGGAAGATCAGTCAAGGATGTATTATTGCCTAGGTATAAAACCAAAAATAAGACAGACAAAAGCTCAGCTCTCTGTCCTATGCCTACATTTCTGCCTAGCCCTCCCCCATAATTCTTCGGAAACGTCACATTTGTGATTTTGTTTTACCTTCATATGGAATTCACACAACACTTTTCACACTTTTAAATTTAGCTTATAGGCCAATAAGGTCAACACAGTGCTGTTGTGCTGTCACTTGATTCATATTTTTCATTCAGTAGGCAGACTATCCTCAAATTGCTTTCTTAATTGAAGCAGCTGTCCTAATTAGCAGCCCTAGCATTATGGTCTCTCTAGGTCAAACACTTTTGACCTGCCACCTTCTGTGGCAATATTTGATTGATGTTTTAAATTATAGACTATAAAGAAACATCATAAAATATTAAGCTAGTCTGAGAGATTTTGATGTTCCATTAATATCCAGATGGTTTGCTTCTTTTCCAAAGTATCTCCTAACTTTTGACTCTAATAAATTAGATTTTTAGAAGCTGATGGAAAAGGTTAGATTCTAGTATTTCCTACCATCAAAATATCTATTACCAACTAAAAGTCTAAATTCTAATCCTAAGGCTACAAGATATTTTCTTTTTAAAGGAATAGGAATAATGTATTTTTAGGCTTGAAGCCACCTTCTAAAGGGTGCAATATTGGCTGAACATGTCACTCTTCATTGCAATGGAAGACATTAATTCTATTCTAACTCAAATAGTGATGAAGACTTTTTCATGGATGTCTACATATTGTAATTTATATTCTTGGCTATCAAAATGGGGTCCAAAGTCCAACAGCATCAGCAACAAATGGGAACTGGTCAGAAATGCAGCCACTAAGATCCCACCCCAGACCTACAGAATCAGAACCTGCATTTTAGCAAAAGTCCTGGGACTGGTATGTACATTAAAATCAAAGACCTACTGACATATAGGACTTCTGTACAAGTCAGATACCACAGGGAATTCTCAGAAATTCAGGGGATTGTAAAGGATACTTTGTAACAGCTGAAATTCTTGAGGTGGCTGGTGGGAATAGTCACAAACCATTAAATATGTGTTGTTTCAGTTAATGTGACTCAATTTTAAAGCCAAGTGCTCAGAGTCTACATCTCTGATCTCTGATAGGGAGGACAACCATGAAATGTGTCATTCAGGTATTTTCTAACTCAAACCGTGGACAATTTATTTATTTATTTTTAATTACAGATTCTGATCAAAATGAATGAGGTCATATTTTACTAATGGGATTTATTCACTTATTAAGAAAAATTTTGAGCTTTTATTATGTGCCAGATATAATGTCAGGCATGGATAACAAAAATATGAAAATAATATAGATTTTGTCTATATAAAACTCATAATTTAGTTAGGAAGTCAAAAAAGTAAACCTATAATTAAAATATAATATAAGTGCCCTTCTAGAGGGAATCACAGGCTACTTACTGTGGGATTATGTAGGAAGGGCCCTTACAGTCTCATGCTGGGATGGGGGATTGTTTTAGGGATCCACATGAATTGAATAACTTCTCAATATTTACAATGAAGAACACAGACTAGAAGGGGCTTTAGAAATAAAGTAATTGCATTTTTTAGAACAAAAAACTTAGGACACTGAATTTGTCAGGTACTATTTTATGTTCAAAGACAAGCAATGTATTTTCAGTAAACATTGCCCTAGAAAATTAAAATATACTATACTATATACATATTAACTGTGGCCCAGTCATGGAAATGGTTTATAGGTCTTTGTCTATCAAATTAAAGTGGGGAAGTGGTGATTTTCTAGGCTAAGAAAATACTTTAGTCAAAGGTAAGAGGCTTGGGAGAATATTCATTTGATTCAATTAAGAACAACACTTACTGATTGAGCCTTCCTACATATTAGCCACTAATAATAGTTGGCAAAATAGTGCCTCTGCTTTTATGAAGCTTAGATTATAGTAGGGGAGATGTAAAATGTTGGAAAGAGATGCTCAGTGCTGCAAAGAAAAATTAGCACTGAGACAACGAATTTCTTAGCAAAGCAATTTTTACTTCCTACACTGCAGGAAGGGTACTCACACTAGCCATTTTGCCAGAAAGTACCATGAACAAAGGAAAAGCAAACATATTTATCCCTTATTCATTTGGGGTCCTCCTTACTGCTGTGTCTGATTTCTGTTGGCTGGAGCCAGACCTTACAATTTAAACTAAAACCTGATTGGCTAATAACTTAAAACTTTTTTAAACAGGTAAAAGCAGTGGTGAGCTGGGACATGCCTCTGAGCACATCCAGCACATATATTTCAGTTAGAGTACAAGGACACAGAATATACTATGCACCTGTAAGCATGGCATGTCTAACAGCTACATACAGTAGTGCTTAACAAAGAGTTATTAGCACCCTTATGATTTATTTTTTAACAAAGAAGGAAACTTTGAAGAGGAAGCTTTACTTCCCACATACAATAAATCAGTAAATAGATAACATGAAAGCTGGTGATAGGTGCTATCACATGTTTAAGAGGGCCAAGGAAACTGAGTTTTTGAAGAGGCAGCACCATTTTATAAACGAGAGTCAGAGAAGACCTTTAGAAAACAAGTAGGCTTTGATCTAAGAAGGAAATAAGAGAGTAGGGCACAGAGAAGACCAGAAAAAGAGCTTTGCAGGCAAGAAGGTGCCTCAGGTACTGGAGGTACTGCAAGGAAGTTTGGAGGAGCGGAGTGCCCCCGGTGGAGGGTGGCCAGAATAGAGTGGAGATGTAGCTGGGGAGGGGTTGATCACAAAAGGGCTGCTTGGTTATGATGAGCACTTCAAATTTTATTCTGAGGGAAATGGAAAGCCATTAGGTGGCTTTAAGCAAAGAAATGGGATGATCTGTCTTATGGTCTAAAAGCATAATTCTGGTTTATAGGTGGAAAACAGACTGTAGTGGAACATAGAAATGGCAAGATGCAGTGAGGTGCAAAGAAGCCATGGATTTATAAACCCTGGTCTCACGGTGTCATTGCAAATAAGGCTCAGTGGGATGATATATGGTTCTGGCCTTACTGTCCTGCGGAGACCTGCTTAGGTGGAATATACTTGAAAACATCATGAGAAAGTCTCCAATAGAAGGACCCAGGTCCTGCATTGCTCTACATAATTACAGAGTAAGGGAGTCCTTACTCTGTAATTATGACTAACCATAGTCAGCTACGTAACAATGAGAGTTTACTGGATGGCGAAATAGCCTCCTAGAAATGCTGACTCTAGTCTAGAGCTCTGTCTCTGGAAACACCTTTTTTTTTTTTTTTTTA
>NW_016107372.1:2881567-2905912 GCF_001604975.1 Cebus imitator
TTCCTCCTTTAATATATATTGACCTTTTGCCCTCCATTTTTTTTTTAATTTCTTTTTTGGTTTTACTTTAAGTTCTGGGATACATGTGCTGAATGTGCAAGCTCCTTACACAGGTATACATGTGCCATGGTGGTTTGCTGCACCTATCAAACCATCATCTAGGTTTTAAGCCCCCATATGCATTAGATATTTGTTGTAATAAGCCCCTTTCCCCCCACCCCATGAAAGACCCCAGTGTGTGCTGTTCCCCTCCCTGTGTCTATGTGTCTCAATGTCCAACTCCCACTTATGAGTGAGAAATTCTGTGTTTGGTTTTCTGTTCCTGCGTGAGCATCTTGTTTTCTCATTGATTTAACTCAGACTTGCTACTGAAAAAAGAAGAAATGAGACTCTAGAACTATCTACTTTCTTGTATCGCTCCTCAGCCAATTGGAAACCTATTTGATAGTCTAGGCAGATGAGAACAGTAGAAAATGTGAGAACCTGATAAAGGTGGAGAGACTGGTGGGAGTGATTTGGAAAGGAAGGCTGGGGTCAGATTGCAGAGGGCTCACTTGTCATGCTGAGCTGTTTGAGCTACATTATTCAGAAACATCGCTAGACTTGGCTGGACACAACAACCACCCACAGCATCTTGGGGCATCAGAGCACCAGTCAGCTAAGTTGCTGACAACTCAATATCCTGAATATACAAAAAGATGTATACATGGTGAATTGCTATGCAAAGGCACGCAGTGATAAGAAATGTGACCATTTTCTAATTTTCTCTGGATCACTGTGAGTCCCCAAATTTAACATTTCCTATTGTTTAGCAGCATACTTAGTTTAAAGATAACTTGAAAAGATATTACAGTTTTAATGAGATAGGCTGCAGAGGGCAACGGATAGAGAAATGATCTGAACACAGTTTGTAGACCACCAGTCTTACCCGTGGGTGAGTGCATGTGTGAAGACAGAGTCACAGGTGTAAGTAAACACGCACAACAGGATGCCTAAGTAGACCTCATGGCATAGAACAGAGAGTGTGTGCTGGTGAGTGATGGGGTTAAGCTGAAAAGCTTTTAGGGACAGAATAGATGCAGGGTGCTGAATGCTGTAGTATTGGGGACCAATGATAGCATCATAAGATAGACATCCGCAGCCCCCACTATGGCTGTTCAAAGATTTCGAGAAAATTTTGAAACTGTGCCCCCAAGGAATTAAGGAACCAATGACTAAATTGTTAGGTTTACAGGATAACAGATAAGAAAAGATACAATTTGCTGAGACGCTGAAGCTCAAACTATGCCCCCAAAGACTAAGAACCCAGTAACTAACCAAAATCCTTGAGTTTGCAAGATACAGAGAAGAAAAAAAAACAACCTTCTGAGATGTTGAAACTACACTAAAACTTAATGGCTTAAAACAACTATTTACTTAGTTCACAATTTTGTGGATCAAGAATTTGGAAAGGATTGGCTGAATGGTTCATATCTGTTCTACTTGTGAGATCAAGAAAAAACTGGCTGAAATCAGTTGGAAACTAAGATGGCCAGCTGGAGTTTGCACAGAACAGGCTTGATGATGTCACAGCCTGAGTTTCCACTACATATTTCACACTAACTCTCCCTCGAGTTTGTGCGTGTGGCCCATGAGTTTTCATGATGGTAAATGCTCATGCCCAGGGACTTGGCCACATCCCCCCTTTTCTTCCACTCACCTGCTAATCCCAATATCCATCCTCTAGTTCTTTTCTAATAAAAATTCTGCTTATAAAACAGCAATGGGAGACAGATTGGAGCCTCACACACCTGTCTCCCTTATGAGTTGACTCACAATACAAAGCTTTCTTTTCTAAAAACAAAACAACCCCAAACCCAATGCCATTGTACTGGCTTCCAGCATATTGGGCAGTGAGCCCCCATTAGTTCTATAACAATTTATGGAATTAAGTGAATTAAGTCCATTCTAAAAGTTCTCTGATTTCTTAAGGACATGGCTGCCTCTGTTGACACTCCTGCTTCCTCTCATAAGTTTTTGTCCTGCCATGTGCCAAGTCCAGATGGGAAACTTGGCCTCTTTATCAATTTCCCGCACAGCTCACATACACATACTCCAAGGTACTTGTGAATCAGTGAGAATTTACTGTGGCCCTGAGGTCTCAGAGAAGAGTAATTTTTGCATTGCACAGCAAAACAAACTTAAAAATCAATTCTGGTTTACAATTGCTGAGTAAAAACTACACCAGAAGTTAATGGCTTTAAACAATCATTTACTTAGTTCACAAGTTTGTGGATCAAGAATTTGGAAGGGATTGGTGGAATGGTCCCTATCTTTTCCACATGGCATCCCTGACAGGTCTGTAGAAAAACAACCGGTTGATAATAACGATATGAATCTATTTATTTGTATTCTTTTCAGATGACCTATATGCCTACCCGATTGTAAATAACACTGTCTTAATAAGTAAAGTGATAAACCAGGTAATAAAAGGAATCAGCTTGGTTATTTTCAAAAATTGTTTTGTCTGTTTTAGGTATTCCCATTAAAAGAAAAATAGAATAAGTTTGTCAACTTCTACAAAGAAATCCTGTGGGTATTTTGATTGGAATTGCATTGACTGTATAGATTAGGGGTGTCCAATCTTTTGGCTTCCCAGATCACATTGGAAGAAGAATTGTCTTGGGCCACACATAAAATACATTAGCACTAACAATAGCTGATGAGCTAAAAAAAAAAAGAAAAAAAATGCAAAACACATAGTGTTTTAAGAAAGTTCATAAGTTTGTGTTGGGCCACGTTCAAAGCTGTCCTGGGTCACATGTGGTCTGTGGGCTGTAGGTTGTAGAAGCTTGGTATGGATCAGTTTGGAGAGAATTGACACATTAACATTACCTAAACTTCTGACCTATAAACACATTATCTGTCTTTGTTTAGGTAGTTATTTAACTTCTCTTAGCAATATTCTGCATATTTAAGGGTATAGACCTTGCATACATTTTGATAGATTATCACTAACTATATCAGTTTTCTTTTGAGGCTATTGAAATGGTATTTTCATTACTATTGCTAATTTTTGTTGTTAATATATACAAATACAACTGATTTTTTGTATTATGACTGCTAAAGGGGCCTTACTAAACTCACTATTACTTTGAATCGCTTTTTCATAAATTCCTTAGGATGTTCTCAATAGATGATCAGCTGGCCTGCACTCATAAAGATCATTTTCCTTTTCTGTGTTCAGCATGTCTTTTTCTTTTATTTTCCTTATTTACATTGCTAAAGCCTCTAGAAACCATTCAATAGAAGTAATAAAAGTGCACATTCTTGCTTTGATTCCAATCTTAGACAGGAAGGCTTTAGTTTTCACCATTAACCGTGAGGTTAGCTATTGGTTTTCTAATATCCTTTGAGAATGCTCTGTTCTAGTTCTTGTTCATTGAGAGTTTTTATTATGAATGAATATAGTATAGAATTCTTTTTATACGTTACTGGTTTCATTTTCTAGTATGTGTTTTAATTTTTGAGGCTATATTCATAATACATGTTGGTCCTTAGTTTTCTTTTTTTGGTGATGTCTTTGCTTAGCATTGGTATTGGAGTAACATTGGCCTGGTAGAATGATTTGAAAATGTGTCTTCCTCATCTATCTTATGGAAGAATTGAGAAGAATTCAAATTAATCACTTTCTAAATGTTTGCTAGAATTCACAGTAGAGCTATAGGACCTCAGCTTTCTTTTCTTGGAAGTATTAAAATTACAAGCTAAATCTTTTTACTTGCTATAGGTCTATTCAGATTATTTATATCTTCAATCAGTTTTGGTAGCTTGAGATTTTCTAAAAACATTTGCATTTTATATAGGTTACCTAAAATTGTTGACATTCCGTTACTCATGGTTTTCTCTTATAATTCTCCTTATTTCTGTATAATTGGTAATCATCCCATCTTCCATGAATCTGTAGAGAAAAAGGGTTTGGAATATCAGTAAGTTTTCATAACACTTGGTTTATCCTGCTAATTTACCTTGAGTAACAATGTTGAAGGTGCACTTTGAAAAAAAATCTCAATTTGGCAATCAAAAATCTTCCAAACTAAAAGATAGGGAGAGTCATTGGAAGAAGGAGAAAGAGACAAAAAGAGTATGGCAGTAAGTGGCTTCTGTCCTTCAGGATTTTTGATTTAAAAGTTTTGAGTGAAAGTTGTCTGTGGCCAGCGGTCCACTGCTTGACCTGAATTTCTAGAATTTTTTTTTATCCTTCATGATGCTTTCTGCTTCTGGAGAGCCCAAATGATTTAACTTTAGATTATCCATTGGCACAGAAGCCTGGAAGTTGTCATAAGAGGTCTTCATTAGGGAAAATGTGTGTAAAGGCCTATTTCCTGACGTCCTACTACAGTATTTGTGTTAAAAAAGTCACAAATACTCTTTCAACAAGTCATTTGATAAAGTCACTTCCAACAAGGTTTTAAAAAAGTTTTATGTTCATGGCATTTACAGTAAAGTCTCTGGGCTAAAGGCTATGCAGTTGTTCCTGTGACTTGTCTTTAATGGGGATGAATATTATAAAGGTTTGATGCGGCATACCAGCTTATTACCAACCTGTCCAGGAAAGCCACTTGGACAGCTTGGTGATAAGCTGGTGTGCTGCATCAGAACTTTATAATATTTATCCCCAATGGCCTATAAAAAAGTCAATGTCATGTTGAGTTAGCATCTCTAGACACTTGTGGTTTATCGTGACCCTCTAATCTGGAGGTAGTCTCTGACTTCACATTAAAGTGAGCCTAAAGAATAAGAGAGCTAAGAATAAAATTCCAAAATATTTGAAACTAAATAACATGTTTCTAAAAACCTAAGGATCAAAGAAAACAAGGAAATTAAACTACAATAATGATAGAATTTAAAATAAAAATAGCATGTGTCAGAAACTTTATGCCAATAAATGGAGCAACTTCAATGAAATGGCCAAATTCCTAGAAAAACACAAATTACCAAAACCAATACAAGAGGAAATAGAAAATGGGAATATTCTAATATCTATTAAAGAAATAGAATCTGTAATCAACAACCTCTAAGATGACCTTACCTGGGAATTCTACCAAACATTTAGGTAAGAAGTAACAACAATCTTACATCTTACATAAGAGAGAAAAAGATCATATATCATCAAAATGTAAAAGCCTGCTTTCAAGGGACAAAAATAGGAAATTGAATAGACAAACGATAGGCTGGGAAATAGCATTTGATATAATTCTTTGCAAAATATATTTACATATCAAAGAATACATATGAGATAGGTAAAGGATATCATATATGTATACACACACACACCTGTGTGTATGTGTGTGTGCATGTGCGTAGCTGACAAAGCACTGGCGTCCTGACTGTGTAAAAAATCTCCTACAAATGTTTGATAGAATTAATCTGGTCTTGGAGTTTTTCTTGTGGCTAGCTTTTGGCAGTTTCCTATATAGTTGAATATGCACTTATCATATAACTCAGAGATTCCACTTCCATGTGTTTATCTGAGAAAAATACAAAATACATAGCCACAAAAATTGTACAAGAGTGCTAAAATCAGCCTTTTAAAAATAATAGCCCCAAATTGGAAATGATCCAAATACCCAGAAAGAGAAAATATATAAACAAATGATGGCCTATCTATAGAGTGGAATAATAGTAATAAAATGAAAAAAATAGTAATATATGGAACAACCAGGATAAATCACAAAAACATCTTACTGAGCCACAAACCCCAGAAACATTAGAATAAATAGGATGTGGTTCCATTTATTTGATGTTCGGGAACAGACAAACTAACCTCCAATGCTGGAAAAGAGTACAGTAATATCCCACAGCAAGGAAGGGGTTAACAAGGGGTAGAATGGAACTTTCTGCTTTTACAGAAATGCCCATTATCTTGTTTTGGCTGGTAGCTGCATGTTTTGATACAATTATCAAAACCTATCTAACTAAACACTTAAGAAGAATTAATTTTATGGGGTGCAAATTAAGCATCAAGAAAGAATCATAATTTCCCTTTGTGTGGTATAAAATCCCTTCTTCTTCCTCAGCAAACCACTTCCTCTCCTCTCTTCTCTAATGGAATTACGTAATTAAAAAAACCAAAAAGATTCTGTTAGTCAACCATGATATAATGTATTTTCAGAATACGGAGTTGACATATTTCTATATCTGTATCATAATTAATAGGTTCTGAGGATTTAATAATTATACTCTCTTCATACAATTAGACATAAAAGGTTAGTGGTCCTGAATTAATAGTCACTTCAAAGGCTACCTTTAAGCTCTCTGTGGGGTAAAGCCCAGTGAGATTTTTTATTTATTATTTTTTTATTTTTGGTCACCCTTTGAAGTTCCACATCAAAATCTCAAACAGAAAATTGGCAGAAATATCACATGACAGGCTCTGTCCCCTAACCTCCAATCCTGGAACCTATGTTTGAGGTGGGAAATTCAGGTTCTGGAAGGCCAGAATCATTGGGCTTTTAAATGAAAACTGTAGAAACAAAAGTGTTGTGTCATGAACATGTTGAGAAAATTAATATTTCTTCTCATGTATTTCCTTTCATCCTGTCCCTACTTGAAATATTACCATCAAACCTCTAGGTGGTGCTATAATCACATAGTTTCTCACTGACTTTTCTGTCGGTGCAAACAACAAAAAAATAGCATTCCAGTTTCCCTGTGTGTTTTTTCTTTGATTCCTCCCCCTAATTATTCTTATTATTTTATAAACTTTATAGGGCAAAAGTCAGCAACTTACACAAAACACATTTTATATGATGACCAGGTAATTATTTTTCTCTTTCCTCATAAGAAAACTATATGGACACAGGGAGGGAAGCATGACACACTGGGGTCTGTTGGGGGGAACTAGGGGAGGGACAGCGGGGGGTGGGGAGTTGGGGAGGGATAACATGGGGAGAAATGTCAGATATAGGTGACAGGGAGGAAGGCAGCAAACTACATTGCCACGTATGTACCTATGCAACAATCTTGCATGTTCTTCACATGTACCCCCAAACCTAAAACGTAATAAAATATATATTTTTAAAAAACTATAAAATAACACATTTTCTACATATGAGGAACTTTGCCAGTACCTATACTCCTTTATGTCATTTCTTTAAATGCTGACATAAATTATGAAATTGTTTTCAGAGCCTATTCATTAATTTCAATCCACAGTTTGAAAAACATATGTTAAGGATGTGCTATTCAATATGATACACAGTAGTCAAATGTGGCTACTTAAATTTAAATTAATTAAAAGTAAATAATATTAAAGATTCAGTTCTGGAGTTGTGTTGTGTGAATGAATTCAAGAACTCCATAGCTATATGTATCTATGATACACTGGATAGCATAGATATATTTCTATCATCACAATAATTTTTATTGGAGAATGCTTCCCTAAGGTAACTATAATTCTCACTTTTGAAGAAAAAGAACATATTGATAATGATATTTCAGGCAGACCCAAAGTTCCTGATTAGAGAATCATCCCTTACTTTGTTGCCCTTGCCTAGTACCGTAACAATAGACATTTTTTTCTGACTTTTAAGATGGTCTTTTGTATTTAAAGTTTCCCTGTTGTTTTTATGTTTAAGCACACACCCAAATGTAAGTAAATGAGCATTCTGGGAGCCAGAAGTCAGACCCCATGGTCAGATAAACCCTTCTCTGTGATTCCACAGGGCAAAATTTATAAGTTCAGTACACACTGTTAACAATAGAGCAAAACTGGCTTAAACACAATAGTAATTATTAAGAGTTAAGCCCTAACACTTACATTTATTTAGAAAGAAAACATAGTGTGTGACCTGGGGAATCTATTATTTTTTTAAGCTTAATATAATTCTTATCTACCCTACAGTTTAGACACCACTGATAGGATTTATTTACACGTCCAAGTACAAGAAAGTAATTTTAAAACTAAAAAGTTTTGTGCAGCTATTCATGTCAGAAAATAATGCTTAACCTTTAATTCTCATGTTTTCCGCAAGGGGAGGAAACTTTTATTTCCTTAGAAGGTAATGAATGGAAGAAACACTTCTGTTCTCTTTTCATTTCACTCCCTTTCCATTTCTCCCTGTGGGATGAGAAATGGCTTTTCTGGTTGGTGACACTGGGGAAAAGAGTCAGCTTGCATGTCCCAGCTCCTTTCAGATTGTCTATCACTTTGTGAGACGTTGATCTCTAAGGACATAGACTTCTCTGCTGATTAGTCCATCATATCAGGACATGTCAGGAAACCCAACTGTGACTAATGTTCAAGCCACATTCTCCAATTCAGCTTGCTCAGCAACAGTGATGATAACTTGTTTCTCATCCATTTGATTCCACACTCAAGAGTTTGACCCTTTCAAGCCCTAACATGTAATGGCGTAATATCCAGGAGCCATACCCAGATCAGCTGCTTGAAAGGCAGTATGCTCAGCTCTGTACTTGGTCTGCTTGACGTCTATCTGTCCTCGTGCACACACATGAACCACCACACCACACTGACCCTTGAAGGAAACTTACAATGAAGGGCACTTCATTGTTTCCTTCCTTTCCCTTCTTGAACTGGAGAAATGCACTTGAGGGCTGGAAGTGTGCTCCTTATGGTAAAGGAAATCTGCTCTGGAGCGTGGAAAGAGTATAGGATGAAGGAGTTAGGAAGTGAAGGTCTGCCCAGAGAGATTCTTGGGCAGACCCTCAGTTTACTCAGCATGGAAAGAATTGCCTCGCATCAACTTCAAGTGTTAAGGGGGGCGTGTCACATTGCTTTGCAATGTTTTCCCTATTTCTTTCTAGAAGAATATATAAAAATAGTAAAAGAATGTAGGGGAACCCTACTGGTCAGTGGCTTGGTATACCCATCTATTGGCTTAGAATCCTCTGTGACCAAATGGCATCCAAAGAAACTGTGGTTATTGTTCTTTGTTTAAATGTAAGTTGATTTTATAAGATGTGTATATATTTTTGAGAACAAGATGGGGTAGATACAGAGAGGTGAGAAAAAACCATATTGCTTTGGAAAAACTAAGAACACCAGTAAAAAGAAATAAAAAAGAACAGAAAGCACTGATGTGTTATTTTTAATCATGCACAATAATTATATAGAATAACACCAGGATTTAAGATAACAGGTGTTTCAAGATTGTCAAGACAATAACCAACTATTCAGCCTCAACTTCTGAATCCTGGGAGATGAAATGTCTGGATGCTTCTGCCAGTTACGAAGTGGTGGTAATGAGTCACAATAAGGCAAATAGTAAAATAAGGAGGAGATATTATGACCAGCATGTGATGGAAAAGGTAGAAAAGGGGAAGGACATAAGCAAGGAGAGAGATCAAGGGAGGGTGTAGAGAAGAGTGTTAACTCTACATAGTGTATTTATTACATGCCCCTTGTGGGATCCAGCCTTATTCTGATTGCAACATGTTTAAGTATGTGTCGGGGGCAGGGAATGGGCATGAGTGAATACCCAAAGTTTCTTCCCACCAGTGGGGTACATGCAAATATAGCTGAGCCAATGAGCATGAAGCTCATGTGAAAGACTTTCAAAGGACTCTCACCATTCATGGGACCCCATATTGCCACTGTATGGTACCACTTTCAGAAATGAACTTCAATTTCAAGAAAACTAAACTTCTTGTTTAAAGGAACACATCTGCAGTAGAGAAATAAAATTAAGCCAACAACACTGAGCTCTATTCTGAAACCCAAACAGTTGAAGAAATTTATAAATAAAGTAATTTATCCAGGAGAGGATGGATAAGATGGTGAGGGAATTCAAAATCATGTTCTCTGAAGACCTGTTTCAATTTTTAAGGGATATGGAGGCATCTCACCTGAAGAGAAGACTCATGGGAGATAGAAGTGGTACCATCAAATATTTGAAAGCTGTCATGTGGAAAGAGAGACTAAACTTGTCATCTGTGGTCCTGGCAGTGAACTAAACTTGAGGAAGCAAACTTTGGCTCAGTATCAGGAGAGGTTTTCTGACAGCTAGTTTTAGATTCTTTGGAGGAGCATTTGCCATTGGTGAACATCTTCTAAGCTTTCGGCATTTATCATTCCACTTCTTAGCTCTTCCTACAGCTTATAGTATTGATCAAAATAAGAGCCTATTCCCAGAGCAGTATGAGTTTTTAGCTTTGCATAGAACACCACAGAAATAAATACTATGTACTTAATGAACCACATGGAAAGCTGTGGGTAGGTATTTTTTTATCACTAAGACAAGAGTCTTATGGCTAGCTGGTCGACTTCTAGTGTGCAGCTGAAAATGCAGAGTTTTGTCTAGAAGGTCAAAGTCTCCTTTCTTGAACTCCTCCCCTGGAGTAACATTCTTTGTACCTTAGACCCTAAACAACTTTTCCGTTCAAAACCCGAATCTAGGACAGCATTTTAATAAAAGGTTAACACTGAGTAGTTGTTGAAACCATGCGGTTAAAGTTCTTCCTGAGAGTAAAAATGTATTTTCAAATGTTAATTAATTCAACTTCTTATGAATCCTGACAGAACAAAATAGCCAGCACAGAAAGAACCAACACCACCCTCCACCTGAAAAATTTTCCTATGGAAAATGCTAAAAAGGATTCATTTTATAGCTGTCAGTCCTTTTAGGAGGGCTATTTTGGCATTATTCACAATGTGTATATTTTTACCAGCAGCCCAATAGCCCAAGGCAAGAGAGTCTGATGCTTTCCATAACAGCACCGATAAGCCAATGGCCCAGAAAGTAAACCTAATCCTTTTACCTCTTGTGCCCTTTAGTTTATCAAGTTCTATCGAAGAGAGCCAAAGACCTTGGAGGAAGGCCCTTGCATTCTTTGCCTTTTCAGCAAGAAAAGTCATAGTCTATAGAAGCAAAAAATTTTACAGAGCTTATCTGATTTTTTTGGCTCAGACACTCATTATACAAAAAAAGCAAACAAAAAAAGAAGGACATTGATCAATCCATTTTGAATAAGGTCAGTATGGAACACTGATAAGAAAGAAATGTTGGGTAAAGAGATTAGACTTGAAAATGTAATTGAAAGCTCCAAGTAGGTGATCATATAACACAGATGTAAACATATATAGCTTTATGCCATAGCTACATGACACATATACATGTTATAAATACAATTTACATGTGTGTTCTATTCAGTGGCCTAGAAAATGAAGGAATTTCACAACTAATTTTAAAAAATGCTACAGGTAATCTTGGTTGTTTTTTTTCTTGACTGTTAAATCCCCATACATTCATCAACACTCTTCCTGTCAAACCTACCTGATCCCACTCACACCTAAAATCACAAATAATATCCGGCTTTAAGAGATTTTATAGGGATTAGATGAGGCAAAGGTGTAAAACACATATTCAAGTTGGATTAGCACCTAACGCATAGTAGCTATGCAATAACTGTACATTTTTTAGAAGGTGTCTAATGCCAAAGAAAAGAGGTATCCAATGTCAAAATAAATCCATATTAGGCCACCTGGATAAAAACAAATATTTTTGATTTAAAAATGTCTTTGTTGTTGGGCTTCTGAAAAACAGTCTCAAAGTGTTTTGTTTTCACTATATAAACCCAAAGTCTGCTATGGTTTCATGGCTTATAGTAATAATTTTCTCTGTTATTATATAAGGCCTCACTGTACTAATGACTTCATAATTCATCAGTAGTATATCAATTACTTTGAAAAATCTCCCATTGAAAAACTATGAGGTTAAAATTCAGGGATGGCTCAAATGTGGTGAATGTGGGTAGGCACAATTTTTACTTACCTCTAATATAATCCTGAGACATTTTTTACTAAAATCTATTTGAGTTCTATATTAAAAGTAATTCTTTTCATCTCTGATAACATAGATTTTAAAAATACATACAGGAGTTTAAAAATTGCCTTTTCTGATTTTAAAACATCAATACAATTCATGAATATCTAATAAATTTTAGCTCCCAAAATATCTAATGACTATAGAATAAGGCATCGGAAAAGAAGGCTCCAACCACTGAAATGAGTCAAGATTAAAACAGGGTTCAGCCATGGCCCCACAGGCAGCTCTAAGGGAGACCATGAGATACACAGAAGTTCTGTTTATTATTTTTGTAATCTATGCCTTTCTCCCATTCAGGGGCCTTCTCCTCATTCCAGGTTCTCAGATGCTTATACTCCATCTTTCCAGCTACCACATCTGCTTTCAGTGAAGGATCAGGATTTCTTTCTACTGATATGCACATTTCAGTTTACAAGTATATCTGGTAGTGGGTTAATTGCTCTGAATGATAAAAAATTTAGTTTCAAATCCTGGAAATTTCACTTATTAGCTGTTTCTCTTGTGTCTTTTCTGATTATTGAAAGAATGAACAGGACTCTTCAATATATATTCACACAAAACCCATTTTAATACCAGGCATATTGTTTCATTATGTGTTATTTAAATTGTGCAAACCTCTCTTTATCCTTTGTCAGCCTGCAACATGGCAAGTGGGTACCTTGTGAGTGATGAAGCAGATGATAAATTCACTGTATAGATGGTATGAACAACAAAATATTATATACATCCTGGCATCTGCAGGAAAATGGATTCCTCAGATGATATCTAACCAGGAGGTCCAAAAGGAACAATTTTTCCTGCTTTACTTTTGATCATGTTTAAAACATTTGTTACTATTAGAGGGGAAGTAAATCCAAATTCAGAATAAATATCTATCCCAGCAAAAACCCATCAACACCCTTCCATAGGCAATGAACAAATCCAATTCACTTACCACCTAGAGGCAGGTCTGAATTCTCTAGGTATGCAAGCCCACAGCACCCTTCAGTCTTCGATGTCACTCTATGATCCTTTCCAAAGAATGGATGATGGCATGAACTTGTTGGTTCCAGTTTCTCTTCAAATTTGGAAGGTTTGTTCTGACAAGCATAACACACCATCTTCTTTAACTCTCCTTTTCCATGTTCACAATGCTTTTCATAACATTGTATCACTACATGAGGTTCTTCTTATCTAATTATATAAGGCTTTTTTTTTTTCAGAACATATTACTAGTCCTTTGGCTATGGCTCAATAATCAGCATAATTCTTAACTATATCTTCCTTTTCAGAATCTCCTCTTCCTCTGCTTCCCTCCTCCTCCTTTTTCTGTTTCTTCTCCTTCTTCTTCTTCTTCTTCTTCTTCTTCTTCTTCTTCTTCTTCTTCTTCTTCTTCCTCTTCTTCTTCCTCTTCTTCTTCTTCTTCTTCTACTCTCATTCTCATTCTTATTCTCACTATCCATATCCAGTTCTTCCATAGTGTTCTTGGTACTTTATGTTGATTAGATTTATCTTTTCCTTTTTCAGTCAGGATGTGGCCATAAATCTGTTGTAACATAGCTGACTTCCAAATCAAGTGTTGACTCTCTATTCATGAACTACCATCAGAAAACCATGGTAACTTTTTTTTCACCCTCTGATAATTGGCCAAAAGTGGGTTCCCATTCATTTGTAGGATTAGGTAAATGAGAATGATTAAAGTCATGGCTTAAAAGCATAGTTACTATTCATGTATACAATGGATATCTCACGTGGTTACCTCTGTTACATGGTGGATATTTTGCTCTTCCCATTTAATGAAGGAAAACCTCTGTTTTTAACTTTTTTTAAGTTCAGGGGTACATGTGCAGATTTCTTATATAGATAAACTTGTGTCTTGGGGGTTTGCTGTACAGATTATTTCATCACACAGGTATTTAGCCTAGTACCTATTAGTTATTGTTCCTGATCCACCACCCTTTGATAGGTCCCAGTGTATGTTGTTCATGTGTTCTTATCATTTTGCTCCACTTGTGAGAACATGTGGTATTTTGTTTTCTGTTCCTGCATTAGTTTGCTAAGGATAATGGCCTCCAGCTCCATCAATGTTCCTGCAAAAGACATGTTGCTCTTTTTTATAGCTGCATAGTATTCCATGGTGTGTATGTACTACATTTTCTTTATCCTGTCTACCACTGCTGGGCGTTTAGGTTGATTCCATATCTTTGCTATCATGAATAGTACTGCAGCAATGAACATACATGTGCATGTGTCCTTATAATAGAATGATTTACATTTCTTTGGGTAGATTTACATTCCTTTGCCTACTTTGTAATTGGGTTGTTAATTTTTTTCTTGTAAATTTATTTAAGTTCTTTATAGATGCTGAATTTTAGTCTTTTGTTAGATACATAGTTTGGAAAATTTTCCCATTTTGTAGGTTGTTCACTGTACTGATAGTTTTCTTTGCTGTGCAGAAGCTGTTTGTTTTAATTAGATACTATTTGTCAGTTTCTGCTTTTTTTTGCAATTGCTTTTGGCATCTTGATCATGAAATCTTTGCCCATTCTTATGTCCAGAATGATATTGCCTAGGTTGTCTTCTGGGGTTTTTATCGTTTTGGGTTTTATATTTAAGTCTCTAATCCTTACTGAGTTAATTTTTGTATATGGTATCAGAAAGGGTCCAGTTTTAGGTTGTATATGGCTAGTCAGTTCTCCCAGCACCATTTATTAAGTAGGGAAACCTATCCCTTTTGCTTATTTTTGTCAAGTTTGTCAAAGATCAGATAGTTGTAGATGTACAGCCTTATTTCTGAGTTCTCTGTCCTTTACCATTAGAGAAAACCTTTTTTATTGCTGTATTAGTCTGTTCTCACACTGCTAATAAAGATATACCAGAGACTGGGTAAGTTATAAAGGAAAGAGGTTTAACAGACTCACAGTTCCACATGGCTGGGGAGGCCTCACAATCATGGCAGAGGGTGAAGAGGAAGTAAGACATGTCTTACATAGTTGCAGGCAAGAGAACATGTGCAGGTCCTCAATATTTAGTTTTAAAAAAAATATTATGCTTATGTAGTAAATGCAATTTCAGTCAAGGCTCAATGATAAGCCAAAAATATCTCTTCAAGAGATTATAACTGGTGGACATCTTAGGCACCTTAATAGTTTAAAATCCCATTGGGCATTGATAAGTAATACATGCCAGTGAGCAATAAGTGCTAACGCTGTTAATATCATCTGAGCATGGATATTTTAAGCCCTCAGCGTGCTTGAGTGAGCAATGGCTTTTCTGAGTTCCAATAAAGACTGTTGCTATTCAGAACACTACGTAATTGAATTTTCTTCTGTGTGACTTTACCTAACATATTATTATTATTATTATTATTTTTGAGACAGAGTTTCGCTCTTGTTCCGCAGGCTGGAGTGCAATGGCGCGATCTCGGCTCACCGCAACCTCCACCCCCTGGGTCCAGGCAATTCTCCTGCCTCAGCCTCCTGAGTAGCTGGGATTACAGGCACGCACCACCATGCCCAGCTAATTTTTGTATTTTTAGTAGAGACGGGGTTCCACCATGTTGACCAGGATGGTCTCAATCTCTCGACCTCGTGATCCACCCGCCTCGGCCTCCCAAAGTGCTGGGATTACAGGCATGAGCCACCGCGCCCGGCGGACATATTATTTACCTTTCAGTAGAGGCTAGCAGAATCCTTAAATGTGAGAAATTTCAGCATGGCAGCTAAACTCTTATTTGAATTTTTGACCTTGCAAGTAAAATAATTTAATTTTGGTTGTTTGGATGGAATGTCACTAGTGGCTTCAGTCAAGCTGTTCTTAAGAATTTGTTCTTTGTGCTGAGACTTGTAGTTTCTTATTTTTTAGAAGGATTCTTCATTCACCCCTAGTGATAATTATATAATTAAACAGAATAGTTGTTCAGTTTTAAATTAATTTCAGATCCAAACGTTATATCACACATTGATTATATCATCAATATAATGATTGATGGTGCTGATCAATTGCATTGAATCTAAGTCTTCTCACTAAACTATACACTAAACAAGCAATTCTAAATATCTTTGTGAAATAATAGTAAATATGGTGTTCATCCTACTTAATGGAAATTGGTGCCAACTTTTCTCCAAAATAGTAATTGTAAAGAAAGAATTAGCTGAATAGATCACTTTCCTTAGCTTGTTATATGGCTTGAATGGTTAACTCCCATCTGGTACAGCAGATGCTGTTGGAAGCACCACTTTGTAGAATCCTGTATAATATACACTGTTAACCTCTGAGGTCCACCAGTTTTCTTCCAGTTTTCATAAGAGAAAATTAAACACAGACTTTGTAGACACTAGTTCAACTGCACTTCATGTATCTGCAATTAGAGCTAAAATCTCTTGCTAATCCCAGATGTTTTAAATGAACCACTTGAGTTCCTTTAGGTAGTTCTCATCTAGCATGTGCAATTATAAACTGGACCAAAAACCAGATTTACCCACATTCATTTTCGTAACAGCTTGGATAATGGAAGAAATCTCATTCAAACATTACATTCCCACAAATAATACATTCAGCAAGTAGTGATGCAACTGTCACACATAACTTCTTTTCACAAATTTCCATATAGGTCCATAACTTTGCTTTTAATTTTTTCACAGTAATACTGCTACAGTTCCATGATAAAAACCATATTGATATTTAATTTTTTTGAATGGTTAATTCATAATAGTACCTTGTGAATCATTGTTTAACAAACTCAATAAAGTTCTTTCATCAGCTCTAGACAATTTAACCCCACAAATGTGAAAGCCCTAAGTTCCCAGTGGGGGATTTTGCCAAGACATTTGTCATGGCCCCTTAGAACTGAAGGCTTTTTCTTCACTTTATACCATCTAGTTTTAAAGGAATTGTGGATTTATTTGTGCATTTCCTTCATATTTCTTTGATTCATTAAGGCTAAGATAAATTGGGTTGCTATGCCATAGCATAGCCTGAGGAGTATGCCCACTCTGAGCCAGTGGTTCACCAATAGCCTTGGAAGGCAGCCTATTCATATTCCTCCTTTTCACTGTCTTTATTAACCATGTAAAGACTTCACTTTACCTAATATATTATTTACCTTTCAAATATGTTATTTTCTCTCTTCTAAATAACTTGAGATTTTTTCACATGGGTCAGTCCTGCACTAAGCTGCAGTTTAGTAACTGCACTAACAATACCATGACCTACTCCTTCATGTACTGTTTCCCGTTTATAGCAAGATTACATTTGAAGCTCACTTCAGACCAGAGGGGCTCCCTTCTAGCAATATTAACCAATTCGATGTGAATGATAGTGTCAACATATTAACATCCTCACTGGAGTATTTCATTTTGAAATCAAAATAGAGTAGGACCAGAAAAATTTCCTCTCATGCCTAAGATTACTTGAATTTCTTCTTTAATCCAGATTAACAAATTAGGGTTAAGATTAGGGGAATTTGCATACACAAGCATAATGTAACAGATACCAACTGACAGTCTTATAGATTCAATTGTTGTGTATCAAGTTTCTGAATTCATCAAGGCTATGATAATTTGAAACCAAATACCCATTGTGTCCAGAGACAATAAAATTCCAAACTTTGTTACTACATAAAAACTATTGCCATTAAGGTCCCTTTGGGTGCTGCTTGTATTTGCCCACAAAATTAGTCAATTTTCTGATAAGGTATCTCCTAGTTTCAGAAGTTTCCTGCTTGGAAATTTCTGCTTCTACAATTATTTCAGAATGATGGGTTAAGTAAGTGCTTGTCACTTTTCTACCTTTCACTGAGGTCGTTTCTCTATTCCTAGACACTCAATAATCAGCTGCAACTTTATTCTGCACTTCTAATTTCTCTGGAAGTGGTTTTATATTTACTATCTTGTTCCTTATCCATTTAGCTATCCCCCTGGCTCTGGATCTATTACCTCTAAATTCAATTGAGAAACTTTTACAGTGAATGATCTCAGAGCTTGTTTAACCTCAGATGGGCTGGCTCAGCAGTCAGCTTTGTAATCAAAGGTTTTCTATTCTCCTTTTCTCATTTTCTTTCCTTCTGGGCAAAGTTGTAGTAATTTCACTTGAATTAGGGGGACCTTTCAATGTTGAATGTATCAATTATGACTTTCTGGATTGTTAAAAAGACTCATAAGATGCCACAAAGTATACTTAAATAAGGCTTTATTAAAGGTAAACGATGATCAGCAGGAGAAAGCAATCACAATAAATCCTTAGGGAAGCCTAAGCATCTAGATACAGCTTCCAAATGTCTTCCTTAGTCACACAGAATATGCTTTGACAATGAATAGGGAACAAAAGCACGCACAAAATGTCTTGGTCTCAGGAAAACAAGTTTCTTCCAGGGAGGAGTTTTACACCTTTTGGATCATGTAGCCAAAACAAAGTCTACATGACCAAGTTCAGTAACAAAAATTATGATTACATAACAGAAAGCAAGTACAAACTATTAATCTGTATATTTCCTATAAACAAGACTGAATAGCTTGTACATGCTTGTACAAGTTCAGAGTAGAGTTTGTACAAGTTCAGAGTAGAGCTACTCTGTGTGGCCATATTTCCAAAGAAAGAAAATTATAACAACAACAACAACAACAGCAACATATGACCTTAGTTGCTATTCCATAATATCAGAATCATAGAACTGGAAGAAAATACAGCCACTCTATGGCTCCAGGCATACCCTGGAGATAAACATAGGCTAGAAATAGACTAGCTAAGATTAACAGTGTAATTACACGCTAGCTTCATGACCAATGACAAATTTTCTAAGTTTGTTATTATATATTTTTATATATAAATTAATAAAAATAATATCTAAAATAATAGTATCATGTTATACTTAGGCACAATATAGCATGTAAATTGCCAAGTTTAGTGTCTGTCAAATAGTAAATGAATTTTAAAAACAGAAACAGTGCTCCAATATGTATTGTGTATTTACTATGATCAAAGTAGTATCTTAGGCTGACGATGTCACACTAACACCATAATTTGTCAAAATGACTCGTCAAAGCTCACAATGAAAATCAATCAGGAAGGAAATATACAAGTTTAGCAAAATTTGTCTATCTTTTCTCTCCCAACTCATTCCTTTTCCCTTCCTTTTTTCTCCTAATTTTAATTTTATTCATTTGCTGAATTTAATTTCCTATGTATACAGAGCTCAGCTTGCCATAGAGCTGGGACTCTGTGGAGAGAAAAGACATGTGTTATATTGGCTCTCTGTTAAAAATAAGAGATTTAGATAAAAATATAAATATACATTTTTTCTTATTAAGAAATAAGAAACACTAATGCCTGCTTTCAAAAGATAATCAGATTTGATTTTGTGTGATGTACATAGGCAGTGATAATTTCTAGCACCCATCCCATTCATTTGTTTGTTAATCATGATTTGTGTTGAATGATATACATGGCCAACTAGCATTGGCCATAAAATAAAGTGTGAGTGCTGTCTCTCCTACTTCTCCCATCTGTCAGATGGGGCCATTACCTTCCTTTATTGGTATGCACTTATATTTAAGGGGAAATCTTGCAGACAGAGTGACTTGGCTGACTTTGTGGTCAACCCCTTCAAGTAAAATAGGGATGAATAGGGCTGGTGTTTTCTCTATGCCCAGCACTGATTTGGGCCAAGCATAGCAGACCAAGTGCACATATGTAATATAATCAAGTGAAAACTGCACTGGATTCAAACAATTAGAGCAATTTTATTAAAAAGGTTATTTCTATGAATCCCTTTTATCAAATGAAACTTTACATGAAACCTCCACTCATAAAATATATACAAATTGAAAGGTTTTAACTTGGGAGGATGACTTGAATATTGATTGTGCAAAGCCAAACCTCAACCAGGGCTTTAGTTTACAAACCTGAACCAGAGCTACTCTGTGGGGTCATGTTCTCAAAGAAAGAAAATAATAATAACAACAACAACAACAACATATGACGTTAGTTCCTATTCCATCGTATCAGAATCATAGAACTGGAAGGAAACTTACAAGATCACAAACGCACACATCTTTAGCATCACAGGTGTAATATAAACATATCCCACGGTAACACAGCAGGAAGTGGAGAAAACTGAATCCTAATTGGCGGGCACACCCCTTGACTGAAACCATCCCAATTCATTTTTGTTGACAAACAAACAAAACATCTGTGTCCCTTAGCTAGTGGCCAGTTGAAACCCGAGATTTTGCTCTATCTCTACATTTTGAGGATTGGGAAACAGAAACCTAGAAAGATTAAGTCCTATGTTTAACATCTCTCATTTCCAAGGCCACCTTCAACTTGTTTATCTCATGACTAGAGAAAGGGGTCTCAAACTGTTTGTGAAGAATAATTATTTGAAAGGCATATGTTATATTTTTGAAAAATATTTTCCAATTTTAATCAGTTGCAGATTCAGACTTTGTAAAATAAAGGATAAATTAATTTTAAATTGAAATCATAAAAGATCTTCAATATGGAAGCCCAATTTGAAAAAAAAAATATTTAAGCCAATGCATATGAAATCTCTGCACATTATTTTGGAAGTTCCTAAATGCTTACTGTTATTGTACTTACTTCCTTAGTGTTCTGGAAGAAATGAACAAAAGCTGGTTCAGGTCTGTGGGCCACACTTGAAGTAGCACTGCTACAGGGAATCTGGTTTTACCCATAGGGTTAATTTAGGATTCCTCTGCAGTCCTTTGCCTATGCTTGTCTAGGAGAGGACACAATCAACTATGTCCTTTAAATAATGATCACTAACCTTCATTTTTATCTGGAAGTCTCTGTGGTGGTACCATGACTGCTTTATGAACAAATTTTATAAGAAACTCAGCCATAGGCTTCTATCTTTAGAACGGTTATAAATAGCCAACAGATGTAAGGTAGACTGGGATATATCCTGTCCTTTAGAAAAAATTACAAAAATCAGAATGCAGAAACATTTAACTGGGGCTTCGTTCCTGTGTTCTCTTTTCTTTATACCTAGAAACAAGTTCAGCTGGGTCAAAGGTTCTTGCTTAATTAACTGGTATACAGACAGAGTATAATAATAACTCAGTGGAATTTTCAAAAGCACCAGTTAACATAATAGCAGTTAGTCTCTTAAAAGCAAAAAATGTATTAGTCCCTGTTCTTACATTCAGAGTTAATTTGAGAAGATTCTTCATGGTAATTCAGCAATTACATTATTAAAGTAAAGCAAACCCTCTGCACCTAAATCTTTAGGGTTCTTTTGACTTAGAATCAGTCATTTAAAAATCTCAGTTATTGTATCTAACAAAATGTTGATTCATGGAAAGCCTCGATTGATTTTTTTTTTTTTTCAGAGTCTCACTCTGTCTTCCAGGCATGAGTGCAGTGATCTTGGCTCACTGCAACCTCCACCTCCCAGGTTCAGGATTTAAGTGATTCTCCTGCCTCAGCGTCCCAAGTAGCTGGGATTACAGGTGTCCACAACCATGCCTGGCTAATTTTTGTATTTTTAGTAGCAACAGTGCTTTTCCATGTTGGCCAGGCTGGTCTTGAACTCCTCACCTCAAGTGATCCACCTGCCTCAGCCTCCCAAAGTGCTGGGATTATGGGCGTGAGCCATCGTGCTGTTCAAATGGCTTGATTTTTTTATGGAATGAATATTGAAAAAGAAGAATAAGAAAAGGGGATTTGAATATTTGGCAGCTGTTCTACTTGAACAATATGTTGATTTCATCTGAAGAAGTGCTGGGGGAAGTGAAATCGCTGAAGCTTGGAAGAGTTTTGAATTCCTATTGTTCAGAACTGGTAGTCTCTATCAGGTCACCTACATCTAAAAATGTCCCATTTCCTAAAGGAAGCATTGTCTTATTTCTCACTAAGCCAGGCCCTTTATAAATGTTTATTCAGGAGAGTGGATTGGCATCCAAACAGCATCCATAGAAATTCATTAATATGAATACAAAATATTAACTTACTAAGGAAGAGAGGTAAGTCAAACACTTGTTCAAAGCCAATGACTATAATAGGTGCTAACATCCTACTAGAAATATTACAGTTACTCTTTGTAGAGAGCAAAAATTATGAATCTGGGCCATGTTGTGTTGGTACTGCCTGCCTCCCCAGCACACCCAATTGTGGTGTGAAGACGTTGAGGCTCTAGGCCCAACGTCTAGGCATTCAGCCAAACTGGCTTGGACAAAACTGCAAGAATACTGTGAGTCCCACAAGGGCATAGACATTTGAAAATAACCTTGTTGCATTAAGTCTGGCTGAGTGTGCTCTATCTCTTATAGGTCATCTCTACTTGAATGTCTCATTATTTGTCTCAACACATGAAAAACCATGTAAGACAAAAATAATGGTTGTTCCCCTCCACACTACCTGTGTTAGGGCCTCTTTCTTTTTTTTGAGACAGAGTTTCACTCTTGTTACCCAGGCTGGAGTGCAATGGCGTGATCTCGGCTCACCGCAACCTCTGCCTCTGGGGTTCACGCAATTTTTCTGCCTCAGCCTCCTGAGTAGCTGGGATTACAGGTGCGTGCCACCATGCCCAGCTAATTTTTTGTGTTTTTAGTAGAGACGGGGTTTCACCATGTTGACCAGGGTGGTCTCGATCTCTTGACCTCGTGATCCACCTGCCTTGGCCTCCCAAAGTGCTGGGATTACAGGAGTGAGCCACTGTGCCCAGCCAGGGCCTCTTTCAACGTCCCCCTGTGTACATCTAGTGGATATACGCCAAGTCACCCAGTTACCTGTGACCTGCTAGTGGCCTTGTATTTACCCCAATGCAACCTAACACCAACTCCCCACAATTCTGTCTTCTTGATTTTTGCAATATACACCATTTCTCTATGTTTTTACCTGTTGCCCTTTCTCTTATGTTTGAATTGCCACGAAAACATATATACTGGACTCCAGACTGCCCTTACAATTAATTCTCATGTCACTGCCACATCAATTTTTCTGAAATTTAGATTCCCATTTTGTTACATTACTTGCAAAATCCTTCACTACCACCTCCCATAATTGAGAACTATAGGGTGAAATCAAATTCCCTTCGTAGAGAATGGGAGAACTGTCTTTCTTGGAACGCTGGTTTCTGCTCCTGCCTAGAGTAGAAACTCATAACCAATTTCTATCTAATTCACTGCATGAACTCAGTATCTTCCTCAAAGAAAAGGCCTTTGTCTTAGAAGCAAAGACTAATGCATGAATAAATTTACATGACTTAAGAAAAATTAAAATCTTCAATGTATATTTTATGTACCTTTCCAATGAACTGTCTAGCCAGTAGTCCTGGTTACCTCGCATAAGAAGGCTTCTAAATTTCTTTTACACCCATCCTTTAATGCATGCTGTTTCCTCTGCTTAGAGTATTCGCCTCCCATGTGTTTGTCTTTCTCTTTCTCCTCTGTTTCTCATCATTCCTAAGTTAGCATAGCCATCCATTTCTCCAGGAGGGACCAGTCATATCATCAAGCCATGCTACTTCTTCCGGTTTGCTTATAAAAACATAATTCTACAGATTCTTATTTAAGAATATTTTGAAAGCAAAGGAGTCTTTTTATTATTGTCCATTTATTTTATTTCTACAGTCAAATGCAGGAAAAAACATACACATTTGTATATGTAGTTTGTGCGAGTCTTTTTAAACAGGGTATTCATCCTTTCTAGATTAATTCATTCTCCCCACCAAGCTAATAACCAAATGCCCAACAGAGTTTCGTAGGAGAAACAAGCCAGTAGATACTTCTGCTTAACAATCCCGGGGAGCAAAGAGGCTCTCCTGAATGTGCAGTCTCAGAGATCTTCCTAAGGGAAAACAATTAACTTGACCTGGGATGAGCATTGTGATTGTGAATGACAAACCTGTTAACAGCCACGAAAGGGCTCAGTAGACATGTATGTCAACTCACCTGTACAATATTCCTTAAATCAGCTTTTCAAGCTCTGCCAGAATGTCCCCGCGCATGACAAATTCCTTCATTCCAAAATAATTATCAGTTGTAGCTTTGATCCCACAAACACTTTTTCCCTTTGGGGAGTTAAACAGGAAACCATTTCACTGAAATAATGGTTTATACTTACATAGGTCTTACTATTTTTGGGGTACTGGTATAAGTGCTTTACATAAATTAACACTGTTCAATAACAAAAATTGATAAATCATAGACAAAACAAATGGGACAAAGTACAAACTAACTTTAGTCTCTATTTTCATTGTGATTTTCAATCTTCTAGGCTATTAATGACCTTTCCCTGGAAGGAATATTGAATAAATCACATACTGTTTTTTAACTTCACTCTTAGAGAGTACAAAGTCCTCTAGTACCTTTTGGACCCAAGAATAGTCTCAACTTACTAATTAAAATGTTTGTTCCTATTTTATTTTAGAAAACACTAAATTGTATTTAGAGTTAACGCTTTCCTCTATCAGCTTGTTGGGGAAGGCCATGTTGGTGCAGATGGCACTGCCAGCCTCTTCTCTCTTCCCCATCTAGCATGCCCCTTCTCTTCCTCCTTCCTCTTCCTCCAGTCCAGT
>NW_016107372.1:2906382-2992261 GCF_001604975.1 Cebus imitator
TAGAGATGGATTTTCTTCATGTTGTCCAGGCTGGTCTCAAACTCCTGGTATCAGGTGATCCACCTGCCTCGGCCTCCCAAAGTGCTGGGATTACAGGCATGGGCCACCACACCCAGGCTCTAGATTTTAGATTTCTTAGGGATGAATGTTTGACAGTGTGTTCACAGGATCTCCCATAGTCCCGTAGGCAGATATCAGGCACCTTAAATGGTTTTCTTGAAGTCCCTCTCACCCTTCCCACTGCACCCTTGCTTTCCAAGGCATGTGTGGTGGCCTAGCATCTTCTCTGGACATTTATATATTAGCAATGATCTAGTTAACCTACCTGGGACCTAAGGTAATACAGTATTATACTTAGGAGCATTTCAGAGCCCAAAGTTTATGGTCAGAGACCTGGATTTGAGTCCCTGTTCCATTACTTGTGAGCTGTGTGACCTTTGGCAAGTTATTTAACCTCTCCAAATCACTGGATTTTTTTCAATGGTAAAATGTAAATAATCACATGGTGTATTTCATAGCATTAGTGAGAAGAATAAATTATATAATTTGGATAACAGTTAACACAGGACTTAGCAAGTAGCATTAAAACCAGTTTTACCTATCAATGAAAATCATCAAACTAATTATTGCTACCTAGTCTTAGGGATGTAGGCTGTCATCTTGAGTGTTGAGCATCAAATTCAAGTAGTTATTAAGCTTTCATGAAGCTGGCAGTTTCAGGCTGCTGGCGACATAGCTGCCGAAATGAAATTCAGAGAATAAATGCAGAGATGTGAATCTGGATACTGTATGACCTGTTGCTTACCCCACCCACAAATAGTCACATTTATCCAATTTGTTTCTGATCTAAAGAGCAAATATAAGATGATTTTCTTTCCTTAAATCTTGAGTCCAAGATCATTCAAAGACAGGCGAAATTTGATACCTCCAGAGAGTGAAATAGACAGGTCTTCTCCATGCTTCTCTTTTTGTTTTCTATACTCTATACCTGTGGCAGTCCAATTTAAAAGTCTGAATTCCTAGATAATATATTAAATAATTTCATTTTCTGTGATCTATGGTAATACTTTTTTTTTCTCCCGGAGTCTGTATAGGTCTATACAGAGTATGCTCCTTCCTAGTACACCTAATAATGAATTCCTTTAATCCGTTATCAGATAGTATTCAGAAATTTACATTTGACTGTGAAGATTTCTTATTATTTTTTCTGAGTAAGGCTTGAGATTTGCATTTCTGTTAAACTCCTATCTTTTTGTAATGTTGTTTTTGAGCTATTAGTGCTGTGGCTGACTGCAGAGGCTGAAGACCGCGTTTGGTACCAGCACTAATTTTATGTTTCAAATCTCTTTAAAAGTGAAAGCTTGCCTTACAATCTAAACAGTGTAGAAGACTGTGAGAAGCAAACTACTTGATGGGATTAAGTCCTTCATGGGAGAGAGATGGTTTCCTTATCCTTCAACCACCCTGATTTGATCTTTAGAGACTAGTTTGAAGTATTGGCTGCTGCAGTCCCAGAAAGACCGATGGATGGATGATTTTGCCCCAAAATGTCCTAGCAGTAAGGGTTGCTGGATTAAAGTCCTCAAATACTATGAGTTAAATAGGTTTATCTCCAACTTTATATACAATGAAAGTGTTCCCAATTTCATTTCTAGAGGATAGCACTAAGAGATGATCACATCCCTCTAAGGTTGTGTAAGACAGAGAAAGGAAGTAAAGAAAAAAAATCTGAGATTTACCCCTAAACTAAGCTAACAACTATTTATTATTAGAAATATTGCCTTTCTGACTTACTAATTACAAATTAAGTTGGCTTTAATATCAAATAAATAATTTGCAATTAGATATCCTTTTGCTTTTTAGGGAGCAAATAGCTCACAATTTTTATTCATAAAATCATAATACTATGCACTTTTGGGAAAACTTCAGATTGCTTTTGACTATCCAACTCCCAAAGTGAACATTCATCATTGTGTGGGGACTGCTATTTATTCTATAAAATTTATGACACCTTTTAGGAAACATCAAGATACTTAAGATGCATGAACAACTACAAATAAAACATAATCTATATGATGGTTCAGTCAGCACTAAATAAATACTTCTGGAAAGCTACTACATTTCAAAAACTTAATTATGTAATACAGCTATAAGAAGAAAGATGCATTCTCTACCTGCAAAGGAATTCTTACTATTTTTAGAGAAATAACACGTAGTCATTGTTCATCACAATAATGACACATACATTTTATTACTATTATATTTTGTGTACTTACCTTCTTCATGAGATTGAAGGCCTAAAAAGGCAACAACCGATTCTTGTTATTTCTATATGTGTACCTATCTGCACATCTGTATATTGTAGTCCCTATCCTGTGCCAGCTGTGGTTTCACATTCTACGCATTCAGTTATCTACAGTCAAATGGGGTCCAAAATACTAAATGGAAATTCCAGAAGTAAACAATTCATGTTTAAATTGCATGCCTTTCTGAGTAGGATGATAAAATCTTTAACCCTCCCACTCCAGCCCACCTGGGACATGAATCATTTCTGTGTCCGGTGTATCCACACTGTATATGCTACCTGTTAGTTACCTGTTAGTTCCTTAGTAACCTTCTTGGCTATCGGATCAACTGTTTCTCACTGTATCTCAGTGCTTGTGTTCAAGTAGCCCTTATTTTACTTTTATTACAGCATATTGTTAAAATTGATGTATTTCATTACTATCCTTGTTAATCTCTTTGTGTCCAATGTATAAATTAAACTTTACCATAAATATGTATGTATAGAAAAAATATAGCATATATAAGGATCAATACTATCTGAGGTTTCAGGTATCCACTGGGGATCCTGGAGTATATAAGGAGTTATGACTATACATGTAGATCTATGCCAAATTATTCATATCAAAATAAAATTGAATTTAAAATGACCTTTTAAAAATTATTCATAGGGTCAGAATAGTAAAAATATTGTGTTTCCAGATTTTTCATTAATTATACATTTCTGGAGACTAAGCCTTGACTATTTATAATGTTAATTCATCTTCTTTGAGAAAAATAATATGAATAAAAGCTCAAAAATGTTTTCCGTAGGGTAACATAATTATTCCAAAATGAGTTAGTTATAGCAATCTCGATGAATAGCTCATTCTGAAAATGTTTAACAGTTTATTTAAACACGTCTAGAATTTTTAAGCTATGTAATAAATGTATACACTTACAATAATCGACATAAGTGAAGACTCATCCTGAGGCATCAGGTCATGATGTGGAAGAACATTTGTTCTGGTGCCATGGTGGTCTGGGTTGAATACGAGCTGTTAGGCCTTAGACAATTTACTCAACCTCTCTCTGCCTATACTTTCACATTAGAATATGTATATTATATTAGTATCTAACTCCATACAGTTATTGTGAAGACTAAATGAGCAAGTTCATGTACAATGCTTTTTTTTTTTTTTTTTTTTTTTTTTTTTTTTTTTTGTTTTTTTTTTTTTTTTTTTTTTTTTTTGAGACGGAGTTTCACTTTTGTTACCCAGGCTGGAGTGCAATGGCACAATCTCAGCTCACTGCAACCTCTACCTCCTGGGTTTAAGCAATTCTCCTGCCTCGGTCTCCAAGTAGCCAGGATTACAGGCATGCACCCCCACGCCTGGCTAATTTTGTATATTTAGTAGAGACGGAGTTTATCCATGTTGGTCAGGCTGGTTTCAAACTCCCGACCTAAAGTAATCCACCCACCTTGGTCTCCCAAAGTGCTGGGATTACAGGCGTGAGCCACTGCACCCGGCCCACATGCAATGCTTAAATGTATGCTAGACAGGCAGCAAATGATCATTGTATTATATATGATTATTATCATCACCAGTAATAGAAGTGAAAGTAGTGGTAGAAGAAAAGTAATGGTTTAGTATTAGGAGTAGCAGCATTAGTAGAAGGAACAACATTTATAGGGTACAATTGGGAAGAAAAGTGATGGTTCAGTGTCTTCACTTTTTGTGAATTCACTTTGTGTGTGTAATTTTCAACTTTCACATAGATAGACCAATGGAAATGAGCTAACGTTGCTTTACAAGAGAGTCCTATTTGATTTATAGGAATGCCTTATGATATGGTTTGGCTCTGTGTCCCAACCCAAATCTCATGCTGTAGCTCTCATAATTTCTATGTGTTGAGGGAGGGACCTGGTGGGAGATTACTGAATCATGGAGGCAGGTCCTTCCCATGCTGCTCTTATGATAGTAAATTGGTCTCACAAAATATGATGGTTTTGAAAATGAGAGTTTCTCTGTATAACTCTCTCTTTGCCTGCTGCCATCCACATAAGATGTAAATTTCTCCTCCTTGCCTTCCACCATAATTATGAGGCCTCCCCAGCCATGTGGAACTGTGAGTCCAATTAAATCTCGTTCTTTTGTAAATTGCCCAGTCTCAGGTATGTCTTTATCAGCAGTGTGAAAACGAACTAATTCAGAAAATTGGTACAAGTAGAGTAGGGCACTGCTATAGATACCCGAAAATGTGGAAGCAATTTTGGAACTGGGTAACAGGCAGGGGTTGGAACAGTTTAGAGGGATCAGAAGAAGACAGGACAATGTGTCAAAGTTTAGACCATCCGAGAGACTTATTGAATGGCTTTGCTCAAAATGCTGGTGGTGATATGGACAGTAACGTTCAGGCTCAGTTGGTCTCAGATGGAGATGAGGAACTTGTTGGGAACTAGAACAAAGGCAATTCTTGTTGTGTTTTAGCAAAGAGACTGGTGGCATGTTATGTTTTAGCAAAGAGACTGGTGCCCCTGCCCTAGAGATCTGTGGAATTTTGAACTTGACAGAGATGATTTAGAGTATCTGGCAGAAGAAATTTCTATGCAGCAAAGCATTCAAAAGGTGACTTGGGTTCTGCTAAAGGCATTCAGTTTATTATTATTATTATTTATTTTTTATTGTACTTTAGGTTCTGGGGTACATGTGCAGATCATGCAGAATTGTTGCATAGGTACACACATGGCAATGTGGTTTGCTGCCTCCATCTCCCTGTCACCTACATCTGGCATTTCTCCCCATGTTATCCCTCCTCAACCTCCCCACCCCCCACTGTCCCTCTCTTGGCCCCCTCCAACAGACCCCAGTGTGTGATGCTCCCATCCCTGTGTCCCTGTATTCTTCTTGTTCAACACCTGCCTATGAGTGAGAACATACAGTGTTTGATTTTCTGTTCTTGTGTCAATTTGCTGAGAATGATGGTTTCCAGATTCATCCACGCCCCTACAAAGGACATGAACTAATCATTTTTTATGGCTGCATAGTATTCCATGGTGTATATGTGCCACATTTTCCTTGTCTAGTCTATCATTGATGGGCATTTGGGTTGGTTCCAGGTCTTTACTATTGTAAACAGTGCCACTATGAACATATGTGGGCATATGTCTTTATAGTAGAATGATTTATAATCCTTTGGGAATATACCCAGCAATGGGATTGCTGGGTCAAATGGAATTTCTACTTCTAGGTCCTTGAGGAATTGCCACACTGTCTTCCACAATGGTTGATCTAGTTACACTCCCACCAACAATATAAAAGTGTTCCTATTTCTCCATATCCTCTCCAGCATCTGTTGTCTCCAGATTTTTTTTTTTTTTTTTTTTTTTTTTTTTTTTGAGACGGAGTTTCGCTCTTGTTACCCAGGCTGGAATGCAATGGTGCGATCTCGGCTCACCGCANACGGAGTTTCGCTCTTGTTACCCAGGCTGGAATGCAATGGTGCGATCTCGGCTCACCGCAACCTCTGCCTCCCGGGTTCAGGCAATTCTCCTGCCCCAGCCTCCTGAGTCACTGGGATTACAGGCACATGCCACCATGCCCAGCTAATTTTTTGTATTTTTAGTAGAGACGGGGTTTCACCATGTTGACCAGGATGGTCTCGATCTCTTAACCTCGTGATCCACCTGCCTCAGCCTCCCACAGTGCTGGGATTACAGGCTTGAGCCACCGCGCCCGGCCTGTCTCCAGATTTTTTAATGATCGCCATTCTAACTGGCATGAGGTGGTATCTCAATGTGGTTTTGATTTGCATTTATCTAATAATTAGTGATGATGAGCATTTTTTCATATGTTTTTTGGCCTCATATATGTCTTCTTTTGAAAAGTGTCTGTTCATATTCAACTGAAAGGGAGGGGGTTGAGACAGGGAGACAGGCCATCTGGCTTGGCAGATACCACCCCCACAAAACAAGCAATCTGAAACGCTCTGGATTGAGAGTTTTGCAGCAAGCACAGCTGGACCCGGGCTGGTCCAGCTCAGTTGGGGGAAGGGTGTCTGCCGCTACCAAGGCAGTCCACCAATACTGAGGCAGTTCATATAGCAGCTGGGCAGAGCCTGCAGCAGCTCAGCAACACCTCTGCTGGCAGACTGTGACTAGACTACTCCATGTGGGGCAGGGCATTGCTGAAAAAAGTCAGCAGCACATCAGGAACTTATAAATAAAACTGACCTTCCTAGGTCAGAGCACCTGGTAAAGGAGTCAGTTATGAGTTCTGCTGCAGCAGACTTAAAGGTACCTGCCCAGCAGCTCTGCATGGAACAATGGAGTTCCTATAAGGGGCATTCAGTTTTAAAAGGGAAACAAAGCATAAAAGTTTGGAAATTTTGCAGCCTGATAATGTGATAGAAAAGAAAATTCCATTTTCTGAGGGGAAATTCAAGCCGGCTGCAGACATTTGCGTAGGTAATAAGGAGCCCAATGTTAATAACAAAGAATATGTCAGAGACCTTTGCAGCAGCCCATCCAATCACAAGCCTGAAGGTTTATGGGGAAAAAGTTGTTTTGTGGGTCAGGCCCAGGGTTACCGTGCCTGTGCAGCCTGGGGAATTGGTGTCCTGCATCCTGGCTGTTCCAGCTGTGGCTGAAAGTGGCCAATGTAGAGCTCAAGCCATGGCTTCAGAGGGTGCAAGCCCCAAGCTTTGGCAGCTTCCATGTAGTATTGAGCCTTCAAGTGCACAAAAGTCAACAATTGAGGTTTGGGAACTTCCACCTAGATTTCAGCAGATGTATGGAAATGCCTGGATGTCCAGGCAGAACTTTGCTATAGAGGTGGGGTCCTCAGGGAGTACCTCTGCTAGGGCAATGCAGAATGGAAATGTGGAGTGGGAGTCCCCACACAGAGTCTCTACTGGGGCATTGCCTAGTGGAACTGTGAGGAGAAAGCCACCATCCTCCCAGACCCCAGAATGGTAGATCCACTGACAGCTTTCACCATGCACCTAAAAAAGCTGCAGACACTCAGTGCCAGCCCATGAAGGCACCTGGGAGAGAGGACATACCCTACAAAGCCACAGAAGCAATGCTTCCCCAGACCATGGGAACTCACCTCTTGCATCAGTGTTCCCTAGATGTGAGACATGGAGTCAAAGGAGACCATTTGGAGATTTAAGATTTGACTGCCACTCTGGATGTCAGACTTGCTTGGGGCCTTTAGCCAATTTTTTTTTTAGCCAACTTCTCCCATTTGGAATGGCTGTATTTACCTGATGCCTGTCCCTTCGTTGTATCTAGGAAGTGACTAACTTGCTTTTGATTTTACAGGTTCATAGGCAGATGGGATTTGACTTGTCTTGGATGAGACTTTGGATTGTGGACTTCTGAATGCTGAAATGTGTTGAGATTTTGACGGACTGTTGGGAAGGAGTGATTGGTTTGGAAATGAGACGATATAAGATTTGGGAAGAGCCAGGGGCAGAATGAAATCGTTTGACCTTGTCCCCACACAAATCTCACCTTGTAGCTCCCATAATTCCCACATATTGTGGAGGGGACCCAGTTACTGCCCCCAGATTACTGAATCATGGGGCAGGTTTTTCCTGTGCTGTTTCCATGATAGTGAATGGGTCTCATGAGATCTGATGGTTTTAAAAACGAGTTTCTCAGCAAAAACTCTCTCTCTTTGCCTGCAACCATCCATGTAAGAAGTGACTTGCTCCTCTTTGCCTTCCTCCATGATTCTGAGGTCTCCCCAGCCACATGGAACTGTGAGTCCATTAAACCTCTTTCTTTTGTAAATTGCCCAATCTCAGGTATATCTTTATCAGCAAGATAAAAATGGACAAATATACCTTATTTATAACTTTTTAAAAGAGGCAACTTTGGTAATTTATGAAAAATGAGCTTCTCTAAATATCTGGATGTTGATTTTCAATTATGTGAAAGCTATTATGAAAAAGAGGGTGGCTGTGCTGTTTTGGTGGGCCCAGTAGGACAATGCTTATCCCATGAAAGATAATTCCTAATTGCATTGTCAGAAGCAAGGTGTGAGACTGAATTCCATCCAGAATGGCAAATCTCAATTTTCTATCTCACAGATATTTATCTCTACTTTGAACAAAGGCTTCACTTTGTTTGCAATTACAATCACTGAACTGAAGCTTAAAATATAGTAGAAATTATTTAAAATATAACCATTTAACATTTTGAAGCCAAACAGTCAAATAATGGTATTTTTCATATCATGACTTTGGGGTCAGGAAGGCCCAGACGAACAGCAGAATGAAAGCATGATTTTTAATATAACAGTACATTTCAGGAAATTGATAGATATTAGCTACTAGATTTAGTTTCCAAGGAAGAAATTGTGTCATTGAATTTAATGGTAATGGAGGAGAAAATATGTTTTTTATAACTCCCAGTACTAGCCATTTTTGAGTCTCTAAACTACAAAAAAAGTAATTTCCTTTAAGATATAATTTTTGTTAGAAGTTGAAATTGGTGTCTATTATTATACTACAGTTTGCTTAAATGCTTGCCTTCATTGCCAGAAAATGAGTCCTTCAAATTAAGAATCACATCTTCATCAATCTTGATGTTGCAGCAGTGTAGTATCTTACAAATGATATGGTTTTCTTAATCCCTCCAGTAAAGAAGTTTATTTAATGGAGGAACACATGAGCAAATGATACAATTAAAACATGGAACATTACCAGTCTTTCTTCTGCCATGTTATGCCATCTCTGTGTCTTCCTAATCAAAGTGAAGTGGAAACCTTGAGAGTGATTCTAACAACCGCAACTGTTTAACAAATTGATCGCATTGGCTCAATAGAGAGTGAAAAGGGTTTCTGAAATCCATATTGTGCAAGCCTCTAAATATCCTTTCTGTCAAATCTTTCTTCAAAAGCTGAGCACATACCTGGCTGTCTTTGAGCTACAATACCTACATGCTTCTCTGGGGTTCTTGCAGTATTCACCACAAAGCCAGATTGCTGAAGAGATTGCAGAATGGACAAAAATAAAAAGGGAGTTATTTTAACATGATCAGGTAGCCCGCAAAAAGAACTAGAGGAAAACCGATTACTCTTTCATGAAAATATCAAGCCAGCTCCAAGAAGCAATGGCATGTTCTGAAGCGGTAGAATTTTGTGTTTATTGTCTTCTTCCCAGTCATTTTGTCTCGACATACCACACTTTTCTAGGCAGAACAATATAAGAACATGATAGACATACTTTTCAAGTTTGTGCATTCCCCAAAGACGTCGATATGACCCTTGCTAAATCCCTGTCCTCCCACAGGTGTGTTCTGCCTTTTTTTGTTGGGGTGTAGAAGAAATGTAAAGTATTCTTCCTCCTCTAGCTCAACAACTTTGCCAGATTTTATGTTTTGAGTTCTAAATGCCTTCTTTCAAGAGGGTAATAAATCTCATATTGGCAAGCCAGAAGTAGCAGTTGCCAGGCACTGGAGCTGTGGCCCCCATCCAGAATGTTGTTTTTTAAAAAAATGCATTGGCTGTGAAAAGTGGCAGTGATTTAATCCAGAGAGAAGGGAGTCTTCAGGAAGATTCCCAAAACGTGATGGGACAGGAGGTGCTAACGTGTAAGTGTGAGCATGTGTCTAAGTATGAATGCATGTGTACATTTCACCAGCATGCAGCAAAGGATCTTGTTCCTGGGGCTGGCCTCATGGGCAAGGGATCTGTGAAGTTGTTAACGCTACAGGTTTCTAGATATTTACCCAACATATTAAATCTGAGATTTTGAGAGTAGGTTCCAGGAATCTGGCTGGTTAGCAATTTTGTGAGATCTCAGAGCAAAATTTGACACATGCTGCCCTGGTGAACAGTGGGATAAGAAGGATCAGGTCATGAGCTTGAAGGGTGTATTTGGAAACCCAGGCTGCAGGGAGCCAAACCATCAAATAATGTGGGAATCAGGTTCCCTTTGCCAGAGGCTTATTTATTTTCAAGGGAACACAACTTTTTTTTCGTTTTAGGTAACTTGATTTATATTGGAAGTGGATCAAGTATAGATGACAAAACTTAAATATTGAGAGATAATTTCTGGCTCAGTGAGGTTCGTCTTCTGTATCACGAGAGTCCTAATCCTCCTGTACTCTTCATTATGTGCACTCCTAGAGCAGGGACTTCTTTTCCACTGGTCTGCAGGCTTAGGTCACTGCACTTCAGGATCTGATTTTATACTGGCAGAAACAAGGGGTGCTATTGACAAACCTGGCCTTAATTTTGTGAAAGAAAATTAAACCTTGGTGCTTCCAAATCACTAATCTAAAAGGAAAAGTCAAGCTGAGAACTTCTTAGGGCCAACCTGCCTTTCATTCTATTTGAAGTCTCTTCTCTGCTCACAGATAAATGCATATCTGATTGCCTCCTTTGGAAAGGCTAATCAAAAACTCAGAAGAATGCAACCATTTGTCTCTCACCTACCGGTGATCTGGAACCCTGCTCCCTGCTTGAATTGTCCCACCTTTCCGGACAGAACCAATGTTCATCTTACATATATTGATTGATGTCTCATGTCCCCCTCACATGTATAAAACCAAGCTGTGCCTGACCACCTTAGGAACATGTCATCAGGACCTCCTGAGTCTGTGTCATGTATGTGTGTCCTCAACATTGGCAAAATAAACTTTCTAAATTAACTGAGACCTGTCTTGGATATTCAGCTTCACGATATTAAGATCATGGCATGCTGGGGGCCATGAACACATTTGCTTCACTGCTAGGCTGGCTCAGCTTTGACCTTCATTGAGTCCAGATTTCTTCTTATTCCTTAAATGGTAGATGATCCATTGATCTGGGTTACAGAGCTTCTTTCTGGTAGATACCCAGATGTCATTGTACATTCATAGTCATCAGATAAAGTGCTCATTATGCCACTCTGCTACTTACAAGCTGTGTACTGGTGGGCAAATTACCCCTGTTCTGTCATTTCCCCCAGCAGCAGCTTTTGACAGTCCAAGGAGAAACAAGAGGGATCTATATTTTTTAATAGCTTTATTAAATAAACTTCACATATGCAACATGTACAATTTGATGTGGTTGACATATGTATACACTTGTAAAACTATCACCACAATCAAGATAATGAATGAATCCACCACCTTCAGTTTCCATCATGATATTCCTCTTACTCTTCCCTCTCATTTCATCCAAGCTTCCTACCTGAAAACAAGATTCTATAATGTCATGGTGAAGAGTGAAAGAATTAATGCATATAAAGTGTTTGTTATAAAAGCTGGCAAATGTAAGTGTTCAATAAACTTCAGGTATTATTTTCATTGTTGTCGCTGTTATTCATTTGCCTGAGGCAACCCAAGTGCAAGCAGTGGAGCTGAACTGAATTGTTTTCTGTCTGATTCTAAAGCCTGAGCTCTTTATACTCGCTCTACCAGAAGGCAGAGATGGAGCTGCCCCTTCCTTTCCAACTAAACTCTAATGATGGTGGGTGTCTGTTTGTGCGGCACAGTCAGCATCAGGTGCACGTGGCTGTTTGGTGTGATAACATTTTCCTGACTCTGAAATGTGAGAGAAGGCATTGCCTATAGTTGCTGTGGATTAACAGGAATCTCACATGCCCAGCTTTAAATAACTACCATTATTTTAGTCTTCCTTGTTTACTGTAGCCTAAGTTAGGCATTTTATCAAGTAAAGAGCTGGTGGTTACCATTTAACTCATGCTGTCTACCTTCTTTATAGAAGAAAGGGAAAAAAGGTGGTACTATTAAAATGCTTCTAACCAAAATGTCTTTCAATTTGATGTTTCTTAGAAAAAAATGGCTAAAATATTTCCAGGAAACATGTAGTGAAAGAAAAAAAATACATGATGTGTTTATTATACTCCAATCCTAAGGGAAATGTTGAAACCCATTCTAAATTGAGCAATGATTCTGCAATGCTTTACAAATGCTTCTAAGTGGGGAAATCTACAGAAATGCCTTTCAATAAACAGTGAGGGTAGCTATTTTAAAAATCCCATATTAAGCAGCCTATTAATGTTTCATTGTAGCATTTTTTTTCCAAGGCAATTGACTCTATTCAAAATATCTTCTGATGAATAAAAGTCTTTTATTGTAGTAAAGAATAAAAATTAATGTGTATCCAACTGATGACTAGTTCCAAAAATTATCAGAAGGGAAAAATAATCATAATAATTTCTCCCCTGCCAAAACCATTTAGAGGAAAACATAATGGGCTTAATGCCTCTAGCATTTCAAATAGACGACAGCTTGTAACTTATTTCCTCCACCTAAGAAATGTGTGCTATGTGACGTAGAAGGATCTGGACTGTGTTCCTCTGCTATCCAACACTTTGCTCTTTGTTGCTGGATAGAGGAAGGACTGGGCATTCCTGTGTATGGACATGCCTTTACTCTATGAGGGAACATGGCCTTCCCGCTTTATCCTCCAGAAAGCAATAGTCTGACATTTTGGCAGAACTCTTTTTCAAAGCTTGCCAATTCAGGATGGCTCAATAGAGATATGTCATGTAGACCCGGAACATGCAGACGGCAAAAGTCAATGATGAAAGGTTCTTGTTTCTCTGTGTTCCTAGACCAGCCTCAGACTTCAGCTGCTCTTGTGCTGAAGTCTGAGCCTGGGACTCGCTCAAAGTGGTGGGACGTTCTTTGTGTTTCTGTCCTTGCTCCACTCCCACCAAATGGTGCCTTTGCTCTGGGGCAGGTTGGAGGCAGGAGAAAGTCTCAGACTTCCCTCAGCTTTCTATCAGTGCTGGATAATGTATCCAAGAAGGTTTCTTGGTCTCCCTCAAAGGCAGTTGACCTTGGTGTCTACTCTCTCTTACAAAGCAGTGAATCTTTTTCTGGGCTTTGGAAGTGGCAATATTTTCTGTCCCTCTCGCAATGGCTCCTGACTTTTGCTCGTAAGAGAGAAAGTTCTGGGGAAGTAGGCAGGGCTCTGTCACTTCTCCCCACAGCAGTTTTCAACAGCCCAAGGAGAAGCAAGAGGGCACTATAATTTTTAACAGCTTTATTAAATAAACTTCACATATGTAACATGTACAATTTTATGTGTTTGACATATGTATACACCTGTACAACTCTCACCACAACCAAGATGATGAGTGAATACACCACATTCAGGTTCCATCATGATATTTCTCTCACCCTTCCCTATTGCCCTTCCCATGCAACCAATGCTCTGCATCTGTCAATGTAGATTAATTTGCAATTTTAGAGTTTTTGTTTACATAGAATCATGAAATTTTACTATTGTATGTATGTATATGTATGTGTTCCAACTTTTTTTACTCTGTGTAATTATTTCAAGATTTATTCATGTGTGCATCAATATTTCGTCCATGTTTATTGTTTAGTACTATATCACTGCATGGATATACCACAATTTGTACACTCATTCATCTCTTGGTGGAAATTTGGGTTGTTTTCAGTTTTGGGCTGCTGTGAGCATATGTATGTCAGTTTAAATAACAGAGAAAGACTCCCTGAAAAAATAAATGATGTTTATTTGTAATTAGAGCATTGCAATGAGAATATACATGTTATAGTAAATTATGTGTGTGTTCAGGGAGGTAAGGAAAGACAGAGTCTTTTAAAAAAAATAAAGGAAGGATTGCATAATTGTTTTTAAATAATTATACTTAACTACAAAGATTAATAAGAAGGGTGACACTAGTCCCAGGTTAGAGGGGCAGTTGCTGGACAAATGTCTTTGCAGAAGTATTTATTTTTTCTTTTTGTAAGGTTGCAATGGACTCTGTAAAATGTTGTGGTTTTTGTAGTCTTTTTCTTTATCAGGCATACAAATGTGAGAACACTCTCTTCATAGCCTTCCCTGCCTTTGTTTGTCAGGATTTTCCTGACATTAGTGGCTCCATTTTGATTCTGACAAATTGTACACATACGTAAGTGTTTGCCTGGCTGCAAGCTTTCTTTCTCTTGTGTAAATGCTGAGGAATGGTATGATGAAGTCATATAACAGGGACTTGCTAACATTTTTATAAACTCCAAAAATATTTTTATGAGGTTGTAACATTTTACCTTTCCACCAGCATTGTATCAGTTTTATTTATTTCCTATTTTTACCAACACTTTGTATAAAGAAAATCTCTGTAACCTGGGGTTAAACAATGAGTTCTTAGATATAATACCAAAAGTGCCATATAAAAGATAAGAAATCGATAAACAGAACTGCATCAAATTAAAATTTCTTCTTTTCAAAAAACACTGGTTAGAGATTGAAAAGCCATACGCTGAGCTAATGTTTGCAAAACACATATTTGATACGATTTTTATCCAGAGAATGTATTTTTTAAACTCTCAAACTCAATAATAAGGAAACAATCAGAAAAAAAAGATGGATAAAAAATCTGAAGGCACTATACCAAAGAAGATATTTAGATAAACAATAAGAACAAATTGCACAAATTAAAACCACAATGAGATGTCACCACACATCAATTAGAGCAGCTAAAGTGAAGACTGGCCTCAAAATTACAAAGTTAGAAACAAGTAATACAGGCCAAAAAATTAGCTGGGTATGGTAGTGGGCAACTGTAGTCCCAGCTACCCATGCTGAAGCAGGAGAATCACTTGAACCCAGGAAGAGGAGGTTGCAGTGAGCCAAGGCTGTGCCATTGCACTCCAGCTTGGGAGTCACAGCAAGACTACATCTCAAAAAGATAAACAAAAAACAAACAAGAAAACACCAACAACAATATAGTACAATATCATAATCAGGAAATTGACACTGATGCAATCCATAGACTTTCTTCAGGTTTCACCAGTTTTGTATACATTCATTTGCATGTGTATTTAGTTCTGTGCAGTTTTATTACATGTATAGGTTCATGTGACCACTACTTCAGGCATGGGGCAAAATAGCTCCCTCAGCAGACCTCTCCTGCTGTCCTAGGGCCACAACCACTTCCTTTCTCCCTTACTCCCTAAACCCTGGGAACTACCAATCTGTTCTCTGTCTATAATTTTGTTATTTGTATTCTTTTTCTGTTTTTCTCTTCCCATAATCAAACCACAGCTGCCACAATCCCTTGAACTTTGGTTCAAATTTTCAGTCAGGTTAAAGGTACTAACAGAGCCACAGAGAAAGCTCTTGAGAATCTTTCCTTTGGTGAAATTGCCAGTGAAAATTCAGCAATGCATGTGAAGTGAGATCCAACTTGACAACTTCGCTATTAATAAGCAGACTGCTTTCAAATGTATAAGTCAAAAGACTATCAAAACTTAACATCTGAAACCGTGTCTTATAAAATATGCTTGGTGGAATTCAATACAATTATTTGATAAAATTAGATAGCGCACAAAAACTGGAAAAACGTTAACCCTGCAGTAGCTCACTTTCCTAAGCTCCCTGCTTCAGTGTGTTCTCCCTGAACAGACACTTGCCTGCATGCCCCTTTATGTCTGCCTCTGGTTTATTCTCTTCTTTAAAGCTATTGCCACACACACTTTTGTGTCATTTTATTCCCATGCAAGTGACTGATTCCCTTTTTTTGTCTCCCCCTATATGCAAGAAGTTTGGCCCTTTTCTATCTACACCTTATCTTCTTTTAGTTAAATAGGGCAGCAAATGCCAAAGAGGCATTTTCTTCTGCTTTTAGATACTTTTGGTTTATAAAACAAGAAGTCATTTTCTTGGTGCCTCCATTTATATCATTTCGGATGTGGGATAATTATGTTTTTATATACTGATGGAAATAGCTCTTCATCACTTGAGTTCTGAAGGCTGTGTCTTCATAAATCCAAAACTGGAGGTTTCTGCTCAGAAAACTAGGTCACTCTATATCATCTACAATGTGCTTTTCTTTACAGCACAGTCTCACCCACACTTACAACTGGGATGTACATGTATTTATTCCATAAGAAATAAAAATATCACTCAGTGATGCACTTTCCACTTGCCTATCAGCAACCTCTCACCACCAATTTTTATACTGATTTGCACGCTTTTAAGTAAAACCTTTATCTGTATGTGAAAAAAAGTAATAATTAAAAGCTAATCTTGAATTTTATCTAATCCAGCAAGCTATACAATATGGATTAGTTTCCAAAGCAAAACTGAATTCCTAAAAATGCAGTTAAGTAAAATGTAATGACAATTTCAAAGGACACCAAGGCACTGTTCCTCAGTATTCTCACCTGAAAGCCAACAAATCTTGTTCCCTTTTTTGGCTGCCCCATATGCAAGAAGTTTGGTGCTTTTATATCTACACCTTATCTTCTTTTTTTTAAAAAGGATAGCAAATTTGTTCCCTGAAAGTGAACAAATCTACTCTATCCCTTTCATGGGGTAGCTTAAAAGATTAAACGAAAAACAAAAGGAAGATGAAGGAGCCTAGATGTGTCTGCAATAAATGATAATTAATGTAAAACTATCATTTTTTGTTGTAATTAGTAATATGTCATTTAATTGTTTCAGAAAGGATCATTGTCATTTATTACAACTATGTTCTATATCTATGCAAGCATCCATCTCACCTTCCTAACATAGGTGATAGTATGTATGTGTGTGTGTATATGTATATCCATATCTATCTATATTTCTATCTCGCTATCCATATAAAGAGTTTTAAGGAATTGGCTCACATGGTGATTGTATTAGTCTGGTTCTCTAGAGGGACAGAACTAATAGGAGAGATGTATAGATAAAAGGGACTTTGTTGAGGAGTACTGACTCACAGTCACAAGATGGAGTTCCACCATAGGCCATCTGCAAGCTGAGGAACAAGGAAGTCAGTCCCAAAACCTCAAAAGTAGGGGAAAGCTGACAGTGCAGCCTTTAGTCTGTGGCTGAAAGCCTGAGAGACCCTGGCAAACCACTGGTGTAAATTCATGAGTCCCAGAGCTGAAAATGTTCAAGGGCAGGAAGCATCCAGCATGGGAGAAAGATGAAGGCCAGAAGACTCAGCAAGTCTGCTCTTTCTGCTCTCTTCTGCCTGCTTTATTCTAGCAGTGCTTGCAGCTGATGAGATGGTGCCCACCCAAACTGAAGTTGGGTCTGCCTTTCCTAGTTCTCACTGCCTCAAATGTTAATCTCCTTTGGCAACACCCTCATAGACACACCTAGGATCAATACTTCAATCCAATCAAGTTAACACTCAATATTAACCATCACAATGACAAAAGAATTGGCTTTTATATATATATATATATATATATATATATATATGTACATATGTATTTATACTTCATATGTGTGTGTGTGTGTGTGTGTGTGTGTGTGTGTGTATATATATATATAAATAAATGCAAACATATATGTATGTCTTGGTAAGTCCAAAATCTTATGGGGGAGGCTGGCAGGCTGTATACTCAGGAAAGAGTTACAGTTTGAGTCTAAAGGCAGCCTGTTGTAGAACCAAGGAAAGAGCCGATGTTACAGATGAAGTCTAAAGGTCATCTGCTGGCAGAATTCCCACTTTCTCAGGAGAAGTCAGGCTTTTGTTCTAGTCAGACCTTTCACTGATTGGATGAGGCCCAACCACATTATGGAGTGCAATCTGCTTTACTCGAAATCCACAGATTGAAATGTAAAGCAGATCTCATTCAAAAATACCTTTATAGAAACACCTATAATAATTGTTAACTAGGTATCTGGACACCGTGGCCCAGCCATGATAAACATAAAATTAACTAGCACACTGATTATTATATTTTCCTTAATGGTACAGGTTTTAAAGTCACTGGCACAACAAAACGGTGATGGAAAGCAAGCTAGGTTGAACATTTTTGGAAGAGTTTACCTGGTTCTGGATGCCCTCTGTCCACGTGTTCTCACCCACCTATCCATCAGCATCCTGGTAACTCTATGGTGCCTCTGTTATCTCTAGGCTGACTAACGTCACCTTAAATTCAGACCTATAAATATCAAGAGGGTGATCCAAAATTCTCTACAACCCAACTACACTTTCCAGGATATTTACTACTATAATGTTTCTAGACATAGGACATTTCTGGGACCTAATGTGGTAGGGTTTTTTGTTGTTGTTGTTTCCACGGCAACCAATTCTTCAACACCAGCCGAACATCTTGCAATACAATTCTTAAACACAAACCTGGAGTTAACATCAAATCCCACAAGTTGAGGGTTCAGTCACACAAGACTGCTCCCACTCAGATTCCAATCACAAGGCCGGGGCTTCCCGTATTTCTGACCAACTGAATGTTAATCGAGTGTTTCCAGACCTCCTTCTTAGGTTTGATAATATCCTAAAGTGGCTCACGGAACTCAGAAAAACAGTTTACTTTCTATTACTGGTTTGCTACAGAGAATACAACTCAGAAACGGCCAAATAAGTGAGATGATAGGATACGGTACGTGGGAAGGGGTGTGGAGCTTCCATGCCCTCTCTAGGGGAGCCCCTCTCCCAGCACCTAGATGTCTTCACCAACCCAGAAGCTTCCTGCACTCCATTGCTGAGGGCTTTTATGAAGGCTCTGTAACATAAGTATGATTCATTAAATCACTGACCATTGGTGATTTACTCAGTCTCCATTCACCCTCTCCTTCCTGGAGGTCAAGGATAGCGCTGAAAGTTCCAATCATCTAAACATGCCTACGTCTTTCTCATGACCAGCCATCATCCTGAAGCTATCTAGGTGTCCCAGCTACCAGTCATCTCATTAGCACACAAAAGCCACTCTCATTGCTCCAGAGATTCCAAGGGTCTCAGATGCTCTTGTGTCAGGAACCCAGGGAGTAAGACTAAATATTATAACAAATGATAACAAATGATGTTTCTATCACCCCTATAACTCAGAAAATTACAAGGATTAAAGGAGCTTTATGCCAGAAACCTAGAACAATGAATGAATTTATATTTATCATTGTATCATGCTTTCACATTTTCTTAAGTATTCTCTGAAAGAGCCATTTCATGTCTCTGTCATATTCACTGATGAACATTTTCCCCTAAACTGAAACTATTAACCAAAACATTCCACAACTTCCAACCCCCTCAATCTACCCACATTGGAACTCATTATTTCCCCTCTTAGAATCCTAAAATCCATTATCCATAGAACATAAATCCCAAATTTTTTTTACAATAAAAATCAGATCACATCACTTCTCTGCTTAAAACACCCCTGTGATTTTCCATGCCCTAAAGATAAAATTTGAATATGGAGTTTCAAAGTTTGACAAGGGTAAAACCTTTGCTTGCCTTTCTGTCCTTCTCTCCCACCACACTGCCCCTCACAACTATGTCCAGACACATGGGTTCTGTTTGATTTCCTTTCACATGCCAAGTGCCTTGCCAGCTCAGGAACTTGGCACCGCTCTCCACTGTGTCTGGTGGGCTTTTCCCCTTGACATGACTGGCCCTGTTCTATTGTTCAGATTTCAGCTTTAATTGAACTTTCTCAAGTAGGCCCTTCCTAACTATTCAAACTCAAGCAGATTCCCAGCCATTTTTCTTTCTGTATCTTTTACAATTGAATGCTGTAATCAGTGCTGTGTCAAACTATACTGGAACCTGAGACAAAAGGGAAAATCAGTACTGTGACTCTATTTTTATTACAAATTTTGATATTTTGTTCATCACAGGTTTTTGCATTAATTTCAATTGTTTTAAATATTGCATTAATACGTTATTTACCTTAATTACTGAGTTTCTTGCCATCTACTCAAATTTTGTGTCCCAGGTAAGTGACTCGCTTGCCTCCCCCTAGACCTGGCCCTGTTGGTAACCCAGGCTTCTCTTTACTGTTGGGCTAGTATGATAACTTCCAATTTGCAACCCCAGCCTAACTTACAAGATTGTGGAGAATGCTGTCAAACATCACAGAAGTGACAGAGATGATCATCTGTGACTTAAAACTATAAGAGATAATAGATATGACAGGCAGAGGAAGAGTAAGATGGGAACCAATTCTAAGTGGAGTTATTAAAGATGGTTATCTGGGGTGCAGAGAAGAAGCATCCCTTGCAACTATAGTGGGAGTTGAAACAGTTATCTTAATGCATAAGAATTAGGTCATTGGGGGAGCTGTGCGATGTAATTCAACATGGCATTCTCTCCATCTTTAGGGAAGTACAGAACTGACTCCTTGAAGTGGGTGGGCCCCATGTGACACATGGGTAGCCACACAGTTTGGTCAGGTTGATGATGCTTGTGGCAGAACAGTATACGTTATATTCAGCGGAGACAATGAGCCATGCATGCTCAAAGATCTGTGAGTGCAGGCTCTTTAGGAATGCATTAGACAGATATTAACATTCCAGATGGCAGAGTTCCTTTTAGTTGATTTGATCATTATATTTAAATTCTTTAAAGACAGTGTACATCTTTATTGCCTATACTTTAGCAGGCCAATCCTTCCACTCTAGTCTTGATATTTCACTGTTACAATGTTAAAGAAACAAGGAAGATTATTTTTAGGCTCCAGGTAATGAAACAATAAGAAAACTGAAATTTCATGTATGGGCAAAAAATTAAATTAATGAGAAAATCTTGGCCACACTGATAACAATGGAAAAAAGAAATAGGTAATAGTGCCTGTGGTGGTTAATGAATACTGCATCTGGCTGAACAACCTCATTTCCAATTAAAGGGATGCTGTCCTTTGGAGGAAAAAGGGATGAGGGCAAGTGATGTTTACATACTTTATTATGGATAATTATTATTATAGAAAGAATTTTGACTTTTTATGAATTGTTTTAAGGTTAAAAAATAATAAAAGGGAAAAACAAGTTTAAAAAGGACAGATGGAGGAAAAAAGACATTTTTAAATAGTGATAGTGATGTTCTTTAGAAGGACACAAGTAAAAGGCGAATACTGAGTGCTAAGTAGGCATCAGAGGAAGAAGCATTGGAGAGGAAGAGGGCCAGGCACCAAGGTTTATTAGTAAGAGGAAATGAAAGGAGCTAGTCAGCATCTTCAAGTCAGCCAGAAACCAGGGCGGGAAAACATGATATGAGAAAGAAAACAAAACAAAATTTGTGGAACTGTGCAGAGCTTCATTAGTTTTAAAGCTTTGCTACTATTAAGTTTTCTGTTTTAATGTTAATGCTGGAAAGCTGTGCCTGAGTTCCAAGACAGTATAATGAGGCATGTTCAACCCCTACCTCCCATCATGGCCTGAATTTGTTTTTTTCAGGTTAGCTTAAGAATGTCCTTGGCCAAGAGGAAGGGTCCTTTTAATTGGCTAGGGGGTTTAGAATTTTATTTTTGGTTTATGCTACCTTCACCCCACACTGTTGGGCCACATTAGAAAGGGAACTGAGAAAAAGGGAAAGATTTACATGACCTATAGCGGACTCAACCCCCAGATCTCCCTTCACCCACTTTTTTTTTTTTTTAGAGGGAGTTTAGCTCTCGTTGCCCAGGTTGGAGTGAAATCGTGGGATCTCGGCTCATTGCAGCCTCCACCTCTGGGGTTCAAGCGATTCTCCTGCCTCAGCCTCCCAAATAGCTGGGATTACAGGCATGCATCACCATGCCCGGCTAATTTTATGTATTTTTAGTAGAGATGGGTCTCCTCCACGTTTGTCAGGCTGGTCTCCAACTCCCATCCTCAGGTGATCTGCCCGCCTCGGCCTCCCAAAGTGCTGGGATTGCAGGCATAAGCCACCGCTCCGGACCCCCAGTTTTTTTTTTTTAAGTAAATAAATAAATATTATCTGATTTATAGCATTAGCCAATGTCCATGTTGTAAACACTACTGCCATGTCCACTTCAAACTATTAACATGTAATCAATTACCAAAAGCAGGGTTTGGAAGCAATGCATGCGATTGGCTCTCACAAGCTGGTGCAAGCACATGTCTGTACTGGAGCTCCTTTTCTCTGCATAGCACTACATAATTCACATTACTCTTGTTTGTACATTTATTGCTTCTCTTATGTAAACACAGTCACCAACATTGAGGTCTTAGTCGCTGCAAGATGTATAACCGTATTGTCGCTTAATAGGAACTCAAGCACCGTTATGCATACATTTATTGCTAACAGCAGCACCTAACACTTGTAGAAGTGCTTATTAGGTACCTAGCATTGTTTTAAATTCTGAAGTGGCTGGTATAATTTGTTCACAATTATTCACTCATCGCTCACTCTTGCCCATTTCCTGGTAGGCAGAGCACATGTCACTACCCTCTTAATTGGGGTCTTAGATTTATAACTTGCTTTGATGATGTAATGTTAATGAGTGTAATTATACTTTGCTGAAGTAGGAGATTTAAATGCATTAACATGGTTTGTCACCATGTCTTTGGGCTTCTGCCCCCAGCATGAGAACACGGAGACCTGGTAGTGTTTCTCTTCCAGATGGGGACTGGAATAAAAAGACATGTGATACTGAGTCAAGTCCAGCTGAGTCAAAGGGAGCCTACTTAGGACCCAGCCAGCCCACGGCCTTCCAATAATGCAAATAAGAAATACACGTTGTAAGCCACTTCGATATGTGGGCTCTTTGTCACCACAGCAAACGTTGAGTAATGCCATGACAAACACAGTACTCATTTGAACTTTGTAACAACTCTCTGATATAGTTTTTATTATTATTGTTCACATTTCATAGATGAAACAATTAGAAATGACTCAGAACTTTACCCGTCTAGTAAATGGTATAGCTGGGAATTGAACCCAAGCTGACAGGCTCCAGAATCCACTCAGTTCATAACAGCTCATTAAATAAATATGGTTAGGGAGAGGCACTGTGCTATTTTAATTTTAGCTCAAGAACTATATTTTGATAGACATTTTCATATGTTAAAAATGAGGTGACCATATGTTCTATTTTGCCACGGATAGTACTGGTTTACACCTGTTATCCCAGCATAATTATTAATAGTCTCTTCTTTATCCTCAACATGTCCCAATCTGGTAAATTATATATCCACCCTGTTTAAAATCTACTTTCTCCCACAACAGCATTTTGAAATCTCCGTCCATTTCATTGCTTCCCTCCCCAGTCATCAGACTAACCCATATCATGACAAAACAACTGAATATCTTCTTCAGGAGAAGCTGGTTCTTATGTGGTCCACCTGCCAATGTTGTCCAGGTCCCTTACAAAAAGTTGCCCTTGGTGATCCCACCTGGGAACAATTTCTTCTTCCGGTGAACTCCAGAGTTCTTATTACATATGGAAATTCTCATGAACACAGAAACAAAAGCTCCAACACAGTTCTGGTTTACAATTCTAGTACAAAGGAACACTTGTGTTCTCTTCTCTTAAGTTGGGGAATCAGTCAAATAAGCAGATGCCAAGGTACACACATGTAGGGAAATATGTATAGGCAAATATACTAACGAAAAGAACATGCAAGAGATTATTTTATAGCATTATTTAGGTAGGTGAAGGCAAATTGGGAAGTGAATAAACTTAAGAGAACCAACACCTGCAGAAGAGAGGGGGCGGGGCCAGGACCTCCATTCCTTAGGTACAGCTCCCCTTACGCTTCATGTCAGTTTCAAACCTCTCTAAGAGATCTAAACTAGAATGTTTATGATAAATTGAAAGATCTTTAAACCACATTCTTCAACTTAATAGAATCACCCAATTTTATTTTTTAAAAGCCAGAATAATATTTCATTTCATTTATGCATTCTGTGTAATTTCACAGCACCCAGTTTCACAAGGTGCCATTTATTAAGGACAGTTAGAATAGAATTCTTAGATTTTGGTGCATTTCAAACAGGCTATTACAACAGAGAGTTTCATAGTGATAAGTGGTTTGTTTTCTGTTTTTTTTTTTTTTTTTTTTGAGCAATGGAGATCTTTTTAAAAATACCATTCCCCCCCCTTGCTTTCTTATATACATTTTCTGTATTGAAATTATGGATATATATAAAACTGTTGTCAAATATGGATAAAGTATATGGAGATCATAGTTATTGAAATCCAATATTTGCCAGAACCTATGTTTTACTGAATAATCTCATGTCATATTTTAATAATCTTGTGACTAGGCAATACACCACTCATGCTGACAGATGAGAAATAGAGACTCTGGGAGATTAAATAACTTTCCCTAAAGTTCCATTGCTTTTAAGAGTCAAGTTCTACCTATCTCCAAAAACTCTGTTCTTGCCCTTGGATTATGATATTCAATGTGGCTCCTGCAGTAATTTACAATGAAACCTTAAGGCTGCTCAGCTAATCTTGGTGGTTTTAACCAGGCAATCTGGTGCCTTTACCTGTTAGAGAAGTCATCTACAGTCCGGTTGTTTAAGGTGCTTTATTTTGTGCTTTCCATCTACTAAAAAGCATACAGGATGATATTCACATAGGTTGTGTTCATGGATTCCCACATTACACCCTGGGGAACAAACAAGACGAATGTGTGCTATAGAAAAGAAGCCATTGCTGCCTCTATTTCTTTCTATTTGAATTTCTTCTCAGCTCACTACCTCTCAATGCACTGCAGCTGCCATTTCTAACGTTTTGTTAATTTGCATGTCTTCAGCATCTGTAGTAATTTCCTCCTTTTACTCTTGATATGGCTCATATGTGCCTTCTCATTTTTTGGTTTTTTGTTTTTATTTTCTTACTTGACCATTCTTTCCAGAAAGTTACCAATTGTATGGCCTTTAAAAATCTGCTTTTATATTTGTTCGTCCTGTGTATTACATGCCAGTGTTCCATTTTATTAATATAATGTCTATATTTTCTTTGGGCTTATTTTACTCTTCTTTTTTAGGCATCTCAACACAGATTTCCAGCCTTTTTTGCTCTGTCTACTGCTTTAGCTGCTTCCCACACATTTTTATATATTGTATTTCCATTTTTTTCAGATTTACTCTGTGACTTCTTTGGCCTATGGCTTGAATTTTTCAAAGCTATATATAGGGGTTTTCTAGTTTGTTTCTTATTTCTACTAATTTAGTGAATTAAGAAGACTTATGCTCTATTAGTTTAGTTATTTAAAAATTTTGACACTTATCCTTAAGGCCTAGCATGTGGTTAATTTTTGTAAATGTTCCAGGAGTGCTTGGGGAGAAAAAAAATGTATTATGGCTGAGTACAGTGGCTCACACATGTAATCCCAGCACTTTGGGAGGCGAAGGCAGGCAGATCACCTGAGGTCAGGAGTTTGAGACCAGCCTGGCTAACATGGTGAAACCCTGCCTCTACTAAAAAAAAAAATACAAAAATTAGCTGGGCATAGTGGTGAGCACCTGTAATCCCAGCTACTTGAAAGACTGAGAATGGCTTGAACCTGGGAGGCAGAGGTTGCATTGAGCCGAGATCTTGCCATTGCCCTCCAGCCTGGGGGACAAGAGGGAGACTTCGTCTCAAAAGGAAAAAAGGGTATTACATGCTTTTAACATGCAGTGTTTATAGTCCAGCATGTCCCTTTGGTTAAAATTGTTCATCGAATTATTAAAATCTTATAAATTCTAATTTGTCTGTTTCTTATATCTATTATTGGTAAGTTAGGTTATGATTTCCCCCTGTGACTTGGGTTTGCTTATTTCTCCTTTTAGCTTTGTCATTTTTATGGTTCATATATTTAAGGTCATGTTAATAAGTGCGTGCAGATTTAGAATGTTAATTCTTCTTAATAAATTTAATCTTTTATTATCATAAAATAATCTTAACCATCTGAATAATAATGTATCTGGCCTTTAGGCCTTTTGGTCTGATGTAGGAAAATCAACCCCCTGGTATTATTTGTATGATATCTTCTCCTGGCATTTTCTTTTAAATTTTTCCAAAGTCTTAGGTTTTAGATGTGTCTTTTGTAAACTGCACACAGACATTTTCCCCTCTCATTCAGCATGAAAATCTGTGCCTTTTAATTAGACCAGTTCCATTCCTCTTAATATAATTATTGTTCTTTTTGAGTTTTAAATCAACCCGCTCATTTATTCATTCTATTTTTCATATCTGGTTTTATCTTTTAAATCATTATACTAGAAACGGTAACATTCTTAATTAACTTGTCAAAACTATTATTTTCTGCACCTTTTGACCCTCCATCTGAAATAATTTTGTTTCTGACTGAAATATATATCCTTTGCAATTTCTTTAATAATTGCAATTTCTTTTAATAGTAATAGAACAGCTCTATTAGGTGTGGTTCACATTTAACTGATGATAATTTTTCATAAGTTTTTGTTCATTCGAAAGCTTCCTTATATTGTCTTCTTTTTAAAAAGACAACTTCACTGGGTATATAGCTATACATTATAAATTATCTTTCTCATAACTTTAAAGATACAATTTCATTGTAGTTACTAAGTTAGCTAATAGTTCTGTTGTCCCTCATAATGTGTCTTTTCTCTCTGGCTACTTTTAAAAGTTTTGTCTTTATGTTTGATTTTCCCCAGCTTTACTATAATGTGTGAATTTTTAATTTATCTTGCTTGAAATCTGCTAGGTTCCCTGCATTGTGAATTGGACACTTCTAACTGTTCTGAAAATTCTCACCCATTATATTTTCAGTTATTGCCTCTGACTCATTCCTTTTCTCCGTTCTTGCTGAATTTCTGATTTAAAATATGGTAGACCTTTTCTCTCTATCCTCTGTCATTTAACTTCACTTTATTTATTTATTTATTTTTTAAAATTCTTTATGCTGCACTCTGAATGTCCAGTTTATTAATTTTCTCTGCAGCTGTCTCTAATTTGCTGTCAATTGGATAAATGGAAGGTTTTTTAAATATTCACGACAGAAATGTTTAAACATATACAAAAGGAGAAAAAAGGAATCATAAAATGATTCTGATATGGTTGTCATTAACATTCAATCATTATTAATATATGACTAATACTGTTCTACTTATAGACTCCTACCCCTTCATTATGCATTGACTTTTAAATTTTAGCTACGCTTTTATTCCTAGTCTGCTTCTTCTTCAAAACTGTTCTGTCATCTTTTATAGCTTCATATTTTTTACTAATATTTTCAAGCTTATCAATTTTATTTTTTAAGCACAGTAAGCATAGTTTTTATAATCTATTGTATATTCAAATATATGACTTATTTTTACTTCTAGTTTTTGTTCTTTATTATTTTGGCTTATTATGTCATATGGTACCTTGTTTTTGCTGGCAAGTGAACTTAGAAAAAAAATGAGCTTAATATTTTAAAATCTAGGGTAATGGTATATTCTTCCAAAGAGGATTTTTATTTGTTCTTGCCCAGCACTGGGGAACAACTAGTTAGCAACCACCTTAAATAAAATTCCGTGCTGAGGTTCCTTGGACCAACTCATAACAGCATTGCTAGAAAGTAAAGGAACTAAAAATCTCATGCTAATTATACTTCAACAAACTAGTTCCACAGTATTTATTTATAATCCTCTCATTTAGATAAAAAGACATTTGGGTCTTATAAAAAAATCTCTGAGAGAGATTTTATTACCTTTTAAGTCTTTATGTAATTAAAACTATGATTATTACCTTCATTAGCTTTTATCCCCCGTTTTCACTATTGGTTTTGCATTTGGCTCACAGAAAAGTGAAAAAAAAATCAAGAAAAACACACAAAATAATAAATTGATACACTGTGAGCCTAATGATTAGAAGAAATAAGCATTAATATGATCCTAATAAAGAAAATTCTTACTAATAAAATTTAAGTTGATTAGCAACTAAAACTTCCTACATTGATTTACTTATTTAACAAATATCTGTTGAGTACTTAATTTGTCCAATTACTAAATATTGGTGAAATGGTCACCAGTAGCTTTTTGTTTGTTTGTTTAGATGAAGTTTTGCTCTTGTTATCCAGGCTGGAGTGCAATGGCATGATCTCAGCTCACTGTAACCTCAGCCTCTTGAGTAGCTGGGATTACAGGCGTGTGCCACCACACCCGGCTAATTTTTGTTTTAGTAGAGATGGGATTTCACCATGTTGATCAGGTTGGTCTTGAGCTCCTGACCTCAGGTGATCCACCTGCCTTGACCTCACAAAGTGCAGGGATTATAGACATGAGCCACTGCACCCAGTCAGTAGCCCTTAATTGTATCAAGTCACCTAGAGGTATGACAAATTTATCTACTTATGTTTAAAATTTAGGTAAACATCCTTTTTTTTTCAATTTTCTAATATCATGATGACAAACAAAAGTAATAATAGATAATAGACAAACCAAATAGACAAACCTAATAATAATATTATTAATAATAATAGACAAACCAAATAGACAAACCTAATAATATTATTAATAATAATAGACAAACCAAATAGACAAACCTAATAATATTATTATTTTGGTTTGTCTAATAATAATAGACAAACCAAAATAATGATCTATCATTATTTCTCACATTTTGGGAGGGAGGGGAGGGCAGTAGATTGGGCAATTCATCTGCTGCTATCTCCTGGGAGCATTCACGCAGTTGCTATCATCTGATGACTTGCCTGGGGTTGAGAGTCCAAAATGACCCCACTCATGTTCAGGCATTGGTGCGCACAGTCAGCTGAGACAGCTTGGTGTCGCCCTCAACCTCTAGAAGGCAAGAAAGCATAGTAGTCTCAGCCATAAAAGAATGAAATAATGTACTTTGCAGCAACATGGATACAGCTGGAGGCCATTATCTTAAGCAAATTAACCCAGAAACAGAAAACCAAATCTCTCATGTTCTTACAAGTGGGAGCTAAACTTTGGGTAAACACGGACATAAAGATGGAAATAATCTACATTGAGGACTCTGAAAGGGGGAAGGGAGCGAAGCAGGGAAAGGCTGAAAATCTTCCTGTTGGGTGCTGTGTTCATTATTTGAGGGACAGAATCAATAAAGCTCAAACCTCAGCACCATGTAACATGCCCTTCAACAAACATGCACATGCACCTTTCTGAAACCAAAATAATTATTAAAAAAAAAAAAAGAAATAAAAGCTTGGGTCACTCCAAGAAATTAAACATGACTTACCCTCTGAGGTGCTGGCTGAAGGCAAATGGTGGAGAAAGGAAGTTATACATGCCAGGTAAGATTACCATTGTTTCCTTGTGAAAATGAGGCTCATACTAGCCACCCATATTTATTTTGTTGTGTATATACATACACACCAAACTGTCCCTCTTCTCTGTTATTTACATACAGCATTATAATGGCCACTGACTTTAATTATATACAGCACGGTAATAGCCACTGGCTTTATAACCTAGTCTATTATAAAGATACTAAGATGAGATTCTAACTGAACTAAGAGACAAATGAATAGCAAGAAAAAGTACAGTGACAGACAGGTATGTAGGTCTTCCCTTTGGGGAGCGTGGGAATGTTCTGTTTGTTCAAGAGGTGGTTGAATTCTGTTAAGTGGGATCATGTCTTTTGCTACTTTTGTTTTTGTTTGGGCCTCTAATATTGTGTATGAGTCCTAGACAACCAAAGGCAGCATTATGACTTCCTTCTAGTAGGAAAGTTTAGCAAGATAAAGACCACATATCCCAGATTTCCTTGCAACAAGGGTTCTGAAAGCAAATTCTGCAGGAGATTTGGAAGGGCACTGAGGCAGAGGCTCACTTCCTATTCTCCTGTCTACTGTTTCTCCTATAAGTGTTACCTGTTTGCCTTTATTGTTTGGGTCTCTAATGAAAGTTTGTAGTGCTTACCAGGATGTTCTCCTTCTTGTCAAATCTAGAACTCTGATTTTTATCTCCTCATCATTGTGAAGCTTCCAGTTTCCTTTTTGCATTTTTGGTTTCCAAGTGTCGTTTTCTGCTGGGTTTCTCAGTCTCTCACTCTGGGTTTTTGCGGTTGAGGGTCTGACAAATGAAATGGAATGGTACATTTTGTACAGAATACTGGACTTAGTTCTTTCAGTTCTCTGGGACCTTGGACCCTCCCACCCTGGCTTCCTTAGTAGCTCTGAGCTCTAATTTATGAACTTTCTCCAATAAGATAGCCGTACAGTCTAGGCTGGATCATCTCAAATTTTACTTGTAAAAAATGTCTTATTTGTCCTTACATGGCACTTCCATAAAATACAGCAAGTATGAATTACTGAAAAGATTTACTAAATAAAAGACATAAAGGACATAACAATATGTTTGTTTTAAAAATTACTAGGTAAAATGCACCCCAAATTACTCTGTTAAATTACTATAAATATTTCCAAATCTGTCACATACTATAATAATCTCACTAATACATATTGATATAAACAGTTTACATAGGGCTTTGCACCACACTTTGGTGGCACTGTCTTAGGACATTACCTACTGTTTAGTTGGCTAACACTGCAAGGAGAGGCTAACAAGAATCCAAGGCTCGCCTGGATGAATTTCCCTCACTCTGGGTTTCATATCCCCAAGTGCTGGCTGCACGTGCTGCTTTCCAGTCTTTTCAAACAGCAGCGGGTTTTGTTGTTGTTTCTCAATACAGCTTTCAGTTTCTTTCAGTGGGACTATGAGCTGAGTACAACCTATTCTATCTTAGTTGGAGAAAAAAAAAAACTCTTTTCAGAGTTTTTGATATTTGTTTTCCTGTTTCCTTCACTTGCCATACCTTCTTGAGGACAATGACCAAGTCCTTTCTATTTAGGATCAGTAAACTACAACCTACCATTTACATCTTGATTTTGTAAAGAAACTTCTATTGGAATACAGTCACACCCATTCATTTACTTGTTTATGGTTGATTTCTCTACAGTGACAGAATTGTGTATGAGAGATTATATGATCTACAAAGCCTGTAATATTTATTGTTTCTTTACAGAAAATGTTTGCCAACCTCTTCTCTATTTCATTTGTATTTTTCTGTAGCTCCTTAGAATTTCAGACATTCTGCAATCACGCACTATGAAACAAATATTTATTAAAAAATGTTGAGGTACTGGGAATGGAGCAATATTTCTGAGATTCAGAGATTAAAAGACACCATCTTTTTATAAGTAGTATGTAACAAACTACGCACAATAATTTCTATTGATTGAGTTTTAAAAGATAATTCTGAATGGAGCATTTATTATCCTGAGTTGGAAACTAATCCATTATCTGAGGCCATGGTGCCCTTATTATTATTTTATTTCTGATAATCTCAGGGGTAGATAATATCTAGAGCTCACAGTTTGCTCATTTGAACGTTCTTAGTCAAGTCTGTGACTTCCTTTTGTCACGGTGGTCTTTTACTCAAAATACATTTATATTTTTTACTGGAACGAAATACTTCAGACTGGGCATAGTGGCTCTCACCTGTAATTCCAACGCTTTGGGAGGTCAAAGTGGGTGGATTACTTGGGGTCAGGAGCTCGAGACAGCCTGGTCAACATAGTGAAACCCCATCTCTACTAAAGATGCAAAAAAAAAAAAAAAAATGGCCCGGCTTGGTGGCGTGTGCTTGTAGTCCTAACTACTGGGGAGGCTGAGGCAGGAGAATCACATGAACCTGGGAGGTGAACCTTGCAGTGAGCCGAGATCGGGCCACTGAACTCCAGTCTGAGTGATAGATCATGACTCTATCTCAAAAAGAAAAAAAAAAAGTTCAAAGACTGCTCATTTTTTGTTAAGCATCATAGGAAAGAGCTTTCGTTTCTATCTCATTGTTGAAAGTAGAAGCTATTTTTCCTTTTCAGATAAAATTGATCACGTTCAGGGTGGTATGGCCATAGACAGTGAATTTCTCATACTACTAATAAACATTCAAGTCATAATTAGTTGTGATGAAGCAGAACACTTCCCTTTCTAAAATTGCTTCTCATTTGCATGGTATGTTTCTTTCCCTTCATAAACTGTTTTAAATTGAGGATATATTATTATTCAAATGCTCCATTCTTATTTTTCTTTTTTGAATCATTTATTTTATTCACACTCTTCAAAGTAAGATGATGATCTGGATCTTAAACCTGTCTGTAGTCATATCACAATATAATAAATGGTCTTCGAAGCACAATCGGGCCAATCTGACACCCCATACCCCAAAAGCAGACACATGAATCGTGTTTCCTCTGGAAGCATTTTATTCTCTGTCATGGTCTACAGGAGCTGCCACCTAATAAACACGCACAATGGAAGATTCATGAATCGCTGAGGCATGAAAAAAGTGTTTTTTGTAGCAGCAGAAATGCAATTAACTGCAGCATTGGTAACATTCTAGGGGGAAAAGCTGTGGAGACATTTCTCAGGCAATGCTAAGTATGTATGAAATTCCCATCTTTTCTATCTTACACTTAAATGATTTCATAGGATCTTTCAGTCTTGCTTTTGATGACCTTTTAACATTACAATGTCTGTTCTGCTTGCTTGTCAAGCTAGCATTTTAACTCTTAGCTGATTTATTATTAACAGCAATGTTTTACTAAAATTTATTAAAAATTTGGAGTTTTTTGAACAGTAGCATACAAGCTATTCAGGAGCTTGTTAGATGTTCATAAGCACATTAAATTTTTAAAAGATTTTGAAGCTGATGAAGCATAAGAAAATGTCCAACGATATCTGGGGCATTTCTAAGATGTGATCTTCTGGTGGAATGGGATCAATGGTTTATGGAGGGGTGTGGAGAGTGGTGAGCAGGGGGTGAGGGGCATTAGTGGACGGTGAGAAGTGAGCATGGCTGGTGTTTGCCAAAAGGGCCTTCTTTTGTTCTGGAAAAGGTCTCCTAGTTGAAGAAAGTGCCCTCTGTTAAGAGAATGCAGAAGATGAATGCTTATTTCTATGCTGCATCTTACGGCTCTGTGTATTTTCAGAGCACTGCTAGGGTACAGGCAATTCCAGAAAGTTTGCTCAGACCCTAGGATACTTCAGTTCTCTTACATTTATGTATATACAGGTCAAAACTCTAATATTAGGTGGATATATTGCCTGAAGGCATCTAAAAAAATTTCCACATGGCCAAGTATAATATCCTATGCAGAGCAGGTCCTAATTAACATATGCTGAAAGCAGAAAGGAGGCATTTAGGAAAGCTGCAAGACGGGAAGGCAGGCAGAAAAGAAAGGCCGCCCTTATAAGATTAACTCAAAGTTAGATCCAGATAAAGAATTTTACAAAAGTTTCAAAATAACTAATAAAATGACCCTAAAGAATACTTAAAACTACAGTTTATTGAGCATTTATACTCTGTGAAGACACTGTGTTTTTATGTTTAGTATTACATTATTATCCACACTAATCTACTGAGGTGAGTCCCAGCATCAAAGTAACCTCAGGTGACTGTTAAAGATGGATCCCAGGTCACCACACTCAGACCTTGGATGATTCAGTAGATATTGGATGAGACCTACGAACCTGCATTTTAGCAAGTATCCAAAGTGATTTTGATGTACCACACATTACCTAGACGTTAAGTTTCTATTTATATAGTTTAAGAAACCATTAACATTTCTGCCAGCCACATCATAGTTTTTTCATATTAATCTTACTGTCAGTCAGAACCCTGAGGTTCTTTTTACACTAATTACTTTAAGACAGATACTGTCTTCTTTCAGTTCCATATTTATAGAGTTCAAAATGAGAACTGCAATGAATTATTTTAAATCTATCCTTATTTAATTTCATGTGATGAATGCTGACTTCTAGTCCAGCATGTTGAGAATGTTTTGGATATTTATTCTGCTATGCCACGAATTATCATCCTATCTCAAGTTTGAAATCAGCCACACATTTCATTAGTGTGCCCTTTATTTGTAAGAGGGTCATAAACCACTAAAAGAAAATGACAAAGGGCAGAATGCTGTGAGCTCACTAGAGGCTTTCTTAAAGTTGGATTGCCAACTTGTTAACTGAAAATCTTCAGCTACGTTTTTTCACCAACTACAAATTCACCTGTCTCAACTTCTGTCCAGTCTTTATTTATACAGAATCAATTAGAAAAATTTCACATTTTATTAAATGCCTTACTGATCAAGTTATTATATTTCTATTTTCTTTCTCTTTTGTGCTAGTACAGGGAATTACAATAAAGGGAGTCTGTATTCTTCAGAGTTTCGGAATTCACCAGAGAAAGAGCCAATAGGCGAGAGAGAGAGAATGAGAGAGAAAGAGAGAGAGAGAGAGAGAGAGAGTGTGTGTGTGTGTGTGTGTGTCGGGAAACATTAATTATAAAGTACTGACTCTGGGGATAATACAGGTTGAGATTCCTACAATTTGCAAGCTGTAGACCCTGGAAAGCCAGTGGTATAGTTCAAATCTCTGAGAGCCACGCAGTTAGTAGTACAGATTTCTGTTGGGTCTGAAGCCTGGGAACCAGAAATGCTGAGGGCAGGAGAATGTCGATGTTCTGAATAAGTAAGGCAGAGTCAATGCAACATTCCTGTGCCTTCTTGCTCTCTTCAGGCCCTCAACAGATTAGATGATAACCAACCACTCTGGGGTGAGCCATCTGCTTTACTCCTCCATCAATTCAAACACTAGTCTCTTCTGGAACAACCCTCACATCTATACACAGAAATGTTCAACCACCTATCTGGGCATCCTGTAACTCTTTTAAGTTGACACATAAAATTAACCATTGCAAGGTTTGTTGGGTGTTTAATTAAATATACACTTTTTGAGCACCCAACTATGTCTAGGCACTGTCTTTTAATAAACATGCACTAGTCTTGAGAGGATCTTGCTTTCTCTCCTAATGGGTCACAAAGCATTTATTCTAGAATTGAGTAAGACAGTGTATATAAGAGGAAACACCATGGTTCGTTTCCATACTGATTTCCAATCATTGCTGCATGAGTTTTAGGGACTCCAGAGTAGTGTCTAAGAGATCACTTTGATAAAAAATTTCATAATAGGCATTTTTGTGGAAACTCAGATTATGTAGTATGGACAAATTCCTTTTGATCTAAATTAACAGAGGGATCAAATGAAAAGGGACTTTGCATATCAGTCATGCTTGTCTGGTGATATCTTCTCTACTGTCTTCCACTGTAATTTATTTTATTCCTATTTATGTTTTATAAACTTAACCAATATAATTTCTTCCCTATTAGGCTGGCCATTTCTTGAGAAAAGAGAACACATTATATTTTACTATCTTTTTAAAACTCTAGCATAATGTTTTGCCCAATGTTGGCAAACAACAAAAATTATTTTAGAGAAATGGCTTTCAGCAGATACCTGACAGGATAGAAGATCATAGAACTGAGAGAGAGAGAGAGAGAGAGAGAGAGCACACGCGTGTGCGAGAGAGAGAATTGCAAAGAAAATTGTGTTGTAGCCCACAATTTTGTCTAGGATCCATCTTAGATTCCTTCTACCCATAAAGAAATTGGGGCATATTAGGTCACCAAAACTGAATGGTTTTCAGGATTTTCCAAAGGTGTCATAGAAGCAACTAAATGAAATTTACCAATTAGAATTTGATTCAATGGTAAAATTAATTGATTGCTCAGTTCTGTACCACGTACTTTGCATGTATTATCTCATATTTAATGCCCAAACATCTTGTGAGATAATTTTACCATTACTCCTCTCCTACAAATGAGGAAAAGAAAGCATAGAGAACTTACTAATCTTCCCAACGTGAATGGTGGAGCAAGGAAATTCTAGGTACGCTGATTTGAAGGCTATAAAGTCTTACATTTCTTAATCTATATGCTACACTGTACCTAGGATAGACGAGTTTTTTGTTTGTTTGTTTTTGAGATGGACTCTCACTCTGTTACCAGGCTGGAGTGCAGGGGGGCAGTCTCCGCCTACTACAACCTCCGCCTCCCAGGTTCAAGCAATTCTCCTGCCTCAGCCTCCTGAGTAACTGGATTACAGACACACCCACCACGCCCAGCTAATTTTTGTATTTTTTAGTAGAGACAGGGTTTCACCATGTTGGCCAGGCTGGCCTCCATCTCCTGACCTCCTGATCTGCCGGCCTTGGCTTCCCAAAATGCTGGGATTACAGGTATAAGCCACTGCGCCCGGCCAAGAGTATTTCATATTAATCACGTTTAATACAACATCACAGTGCATTTATGTTTTACTCCGTAGCTGCTGAAACTTTGACTCCACCTGATTTAGGCTCCTGTGTGCTGCCTACACAGGGAATGGAGAATTGAGATCATTTCACTGTGCAGAAGACTTTTAAGCCTGTTTTAGCAAAACAATTATATTTACAAAGAGAAAAGTCATGTTCCAGTTTACAATCAATCAGTCCTGCAAAGTTATTATCTTAGTGTTTGAATTATGACAATTGAATATGAAAAAGAGAAATACCTGAGATACCCTTGATGAAAATGACAACAAAAATTACCCAAATGGGCAAATTAGGTATAATTTAACTTAATGTGTGGTAGCAAAAAAAAACCCTCTTCTGAATATATATGTCGAATATTAATTAACATGTTTGTAAAGCAAGTTTTGACAAGTCCAATCCATCCCATCATGCCTAAACAGAATGTTGCTTTTTACTTTACCTAAACAGCCTGTTTATGAAGAAGGGCAGGAGGGGCATGGGTGTAGCCTGACTGGTTTTGTCCTACAGTTAAAAAGCCATTTAGAAGGTTAATATGTCAACATAAAAGTTTGGTTTAAGATGGCTGTGTCAAGGAAATTAATTGGCTCATTACGTAAATATCAGTTTACCTTGGGGAATACCATGGTGTTATCTTGAATCCATGATATGTGTACATGTTCCTAATGGTCTGTTTAATAAGTGCAGAGTTCTCATTGTTGTCATAAAAGTTAAAGAGAAACATGCTATTTGCTTGTATCTTTTTATTTGAATTCCAAATTGTATTTAAATAAACAAGAAACTCATTGCTTAGATCTCCTAGTTATTATTTAAACATTTTCTGTTTTAATTTTAACAAGGTAAATTTCTATGGTTGACAGGTTGATAATTATATTTTATACTTTATAGAATACTTTTAATATGACATATATTCACATTAATAGGTACTATGCAAAGAAAGTAGAGTCCCGTTATGATTATATACTGATATTATCATTACAGTGATAAACAAAAAAAAAGTTAACCCTAACTTCAGCAAAAATGGTGTAACATTTAAAAGTTTACAAAAGGCTTTTGTATATTGCCTCATTTCATTTTCACCACATTCTTGAAAGTAGATAGGAAAGACATGTTATTTTCATTTTCAGTCAAGGTGTTTGGATAGAAAGAGATAGATGGTTTGTCCTAGGTTATAGAGCTAATGCATAGCAGAACTGAGGTTGAAACTTAGTGCTTTTAATTCCAGATGCAGATATACTTCTTCTGTTTTAGTTGTCTTAACCTCTTTGTATTAGGTGTGGATTGGTAAAACTGAAATGTACTGCATACTGTTACCACAGGGATGGTTAAGGATGTGGCATAAAGAGTAGTTCATATTTCTGCTTAATGGGATGTTACATTTTCATTTTGGAGTCTAAGTATGCAGGATTTCTTTCCAACAAAAGGGAATTTAAAAACTCCCCCAGTTACAAAATAATACAAAGAAAATTCTGACCTCATAAATAAAATGTAGCAGCTATTCCTTCCTTCCTTCCAATCTTCCCTCCCTCCTTCCCTGTCTCGCTTCATATTTCTCTCCCTTCTTACCTTAAAATAAATCTTATATATTCAATAAAACCTCTAAATGCCAAGCTCTGTGTTGACAACAGAAATACAACACTAAATAGAAAACACATACAGTAATCCCTATCATAATATAACTTACATTCTCGCCAGAAGATGCAATGGGAGGGCAAATAAATAAATGAAAAACAAATTACATCACCTGTACATTATAGCAAATGCTATGGAAAAAAATCAGAGTGCAGAAAGAGAGAAAAACCAGAGAGTCCCGCCTTATATAGGGATGGTCAGGCCTCTCTGAAAAGATGATGTTTACATTGAGCCTGAAGAGTGAACACAACTTAGTAGATAAACACATGGGAGAAGACAACAGCACACTCAAAAGCCTAAAGAAACACCTAGTTGACCACTTCGATTAGTTGAAATAAATACAGTGTTATCCCAGTGTGAGCTTTGACGAGATGAGCAATATGACTTTGGAGAGGTGAGAAAAGGACAAAACGTGCGAAATCTTTTAGACAATGGCAAGGAGTTCTAATTGTTTTCTTGATGTATTATGAAGTCATTAAAAGATCTGGAGAGGCAAGCAACATGGGTGAATTTTTATCTTAAAGACAACTTTTGCTACTACTTGGAGAATGATTTGGAAGGGTTGGGTGGGAGGAGAGGGAGTGTAAATGTGAAGATCCATTAGGATTCTGTTGTAATCCTAGGTGAGCGTTGATTGGACTGGGGTGGTGGGAGTTAAGATAGAAAAGAGTAGGGGCACTTAAGTATTTGGGGGTGTAAGTATTTAGGACTTGGTAATTGATTGGATATAAGAATTGAGAGAGGAATCAAAAATAATTTCTAAATGTGGGGCTTTGCCAGGCAGATAATTGGCTATGTTGCAATTTAAGGGTGTTGGAAAATTATGGTGGGAAGATAGAACTATCAAGGAAGTATAGACCTATTGAGGAAGTATAGAATTAGGGGATTATGCTACCTTAGAAATGGCTATAAACTATAATATCTTCTATATCAAGCTGGATACATAATTTGTGGTGTTACCTGTATATAGATAGTATTTTAGTCCATTGAACTGTTAATATCATCTAGAGGGAAAATTTCATAGAGATTTCCAAGAACAAAGTCAGGTCAATAAAGACCACAGAGTCAATGGGGAGACTCATTAACTAGAAATGGACAATAAGGCAGGAGAAACACCATGACAGAAAGTAACATGGACATCAGCAACATAGAGAAGAAAGGGTTTTGAGAAATAGTATTTAAAGTGGTGGAATTCTACTTGGATATTGCATAAGATGAGTCAAAAAGAATTACCATTGGATTTGGCAAAAGCAGTTATAAAGGTTAATGGAATGTTTATCCAGATAAATTTTTTGGTGAGTAAAGGTAAATACTGGACTGGCATAAAATAGGTCAAAAAATTAGCAAATGAAAGACACTCAGCATTATTGGCCATCAAGCAAATGTAAATCAAAACCACGAGATAACATGTTATGTCAACTGGATGGCTTTCATAAAAAAGACCTCTAATAATAAGTGATGGTAAGAATGTAGAGAAACTGGAACCATCACACACTTTTGGTGGGAATATGAAATAATGCAGTTACTTAAGAAAACAGTGTGGTAATTTCTCCAACTGCTAAACATAGAGTTATCAGATTATCCAATAATTCTGCTTCTAGACACATACCAAAGAGAATTGGAAACATAAGTTCATACAAAATCTTGTACACAAATATTCATAGCCACTTTATTCTGAATAGCCAGAAAGTACAAACAACCCAAATATCCATGAATTGACGGATGGATAAATTTAGTCATAAAATGAATGAAGTACTGACATATGCTACAATGTGGAAAAATCATGAAAACATTATGCTAAGCGAAGGAAGCTAGACACAAAGGACCACACAGTGTATTATTCCATTTGAATGAAATGTCCAGAAGAGGCAAAACTAGAGACAGAACACAGGTTAATTGTTTCCTAGAATTTAGGAGGCATGGGAGTGGGGAGAAGATGGAGAGATTAGGAGGTGACAGCGAAGGAGTCCAGATTTGTTTTTGGGGTAATGAAATGCTCTAAAAATGATAGCGGTTATAGATTCACAACTCTGTAAATATGCCGGAGCTATTGAATTGTGTACTTTAAGTAGGTGAATTTTTGTGGCATATAAATTATATCTTAAACTGCTCAAAAAATAGAAAATTAGCTAATGAAAACAGCAAAGGAAGAACAAAGGAAAAAGGAAGGAAAGAAAGGGAGGCAGACAAGCATACAGTATTCAGTATATTTAGCTTGGGTAGGAACGAGCAGGGAATGAGAAGGAATACCACACGGTGAGAGACTATCAATCCCTTCTTTGGATTTAAGGTGTTTATTAAATTATTAAACATGCAGAAATATTTTTTAAAAGACAGCTCTTTTCAGTGAACAATTATGATATTGGATCACAAACCAAGGATTATGATTAATCCAATTCTGTTGACCTGAGAGTCAAAAAATAAAAAATTCTTATTTGAAAGAAAGAAAGGATAGCAGGACAGAAGCCCTTGAAAAGACAAGACAATGTAAGTGACAGGATTTCTGCTTAGTAGATTTTATTTTCTACTTATGGTTTCCAGTAATGTTGGATCAATCACTCACTATCAAGGCACTAATAATGTACTTAGAACAGTAATCAAAAAAAAAAAATAGCTTCAAAGCACCTTTAAGGAGTAGTTTAAATGGTCAAAGTACAAATTGAATAGCATAAATGAAATAAATCTCCCCATATCCTCATCAATAAAAGAAAATTGTTAACCAAATAATTTATAAAATCCTCGCTTGCTCTAGATTTTAATAAATCTGAGACATCTAAATGAATCTCTTCCAGAATGCTATTCCCTTATTTAAAAGATGTTGACCTCTGTGAGTAGAAGAATCATGAAAGTGTCACACCAGGTGGTCTCCATGGGCCAAGATACATGAAAATACCAATAAATATGAAAAAAAAACTTCAAGTTTCCACAGATCTGATAAACATCATGTTTTCAAATATAAATGATTTAACCATGATGTGGTAATTTAGGGGAATACAAACTTTTGTTCTGTCATAATAGTTACTTGAGTAAATCATGATGATGAAAGGACATTGAAAAACATTTCAGAAAGCTTTATATAAAAATGAAGATAAAACATAGAGAAGAAAAATTAGGAAGTCAAACCATTTATTCTATAATTACAATTTGATACTCATTTTTTTTCATAAATGTTGATTAATTTCAAGTAAGAAAAGGAAATCATTGAAATATTGGGTGGCAGTAGAACTAAGATGAAAATCAACAGCTGGAGTGCTGGTGAGGTAGCTGTGTTTCTTGGCACCAATTTTGTTATTCATTTAGGAATGTTGTTTAAAGGACTATTAATTAGCTACTCACAGTGTATGGGCTCAGTGCAATGCACACATTTCTTCACATTATGATGCATCTGTTACTAGCTAAACATACCATGTGGTCTAATGATTGTATCAGGATTTGAGAAAGAGCCTGCTTCTTAATTAGGATCATAAAAGTATCAATGACAAAATGATAATCAAATAATCTTATAGTATTAGAGTTGGAGGTGAGTTCGTACAAACTTCTCATTTTATAAATGAGAAATTTGAGGCCCAAACAGGTTACATAGCTTCCTCCTGATAATTTAATGTGGGAGGATCTAGAATTCCAAATGTCCTAACTCCTTGCCTGTCTCATATTTACTATACAAAAAAATAATAAACCACTATAATTATTTGCCCTAATTCTGAATTCAAACAAAGCAAGTTTTTAAACATTTGACAATCAAATTCCCAACTTTTAAGTATAGCAAAAAGCAACACTTGGAAATACAGAAGCTAAACTTGATTTTCCCACAATACTATTTTGCCAAAGAAAAACAGCAATGTGGATCTCCAGGCAAGGAGTTCCCTAAACAACAGAAAATCTATCTTCTCTTGAACTCTATCTATACTGATAATCTCACATATCAACTTAAAAATGTAAATATTAAGTATATTTTTATCCTTCTAGAAGTTGCGTTTTATTCTTCGTATTTGTTTGCCAAATTGACAAAATTAAACAGGGAAGAAAAAAACATTTAAGACTAACCCAGTAGAGGAGAGATGTCACACCTAAAGTCTGAGTTCAGCTCCCTGAAACAAATGATGAGAGGGTTGTTAAGACTTGGGGTTGGGGAATCACAAGCCATCTGATTGCCCACACTCAAAGGACAAGTAAACTTTCTCCTATCTTCATGACGGAGTAATTTTACCACTTGGAGCAAGACACCCACCTACCAGACTCCGATCTTCTCACAGCAACTGGGCAGTAGGAATGCTAGCCCCTTTGATGATTACAAAGGGATGGCTTCCAGGTCCTTGAGAGAGGCAGTCCTGGGTTCCAAAACTGGTAAGAAGCTTCTAAAAATTTTTCATTTCAAAAAGCCAGAGGAAGAGTTTATAATAAGTTTTGTAAAGTAAATACCCTAAGAAAAGGGAGGGAAGCCTCCTCGGTGTTCAGGCCAACTAGATACTGAGAGAGAAGGATGAGAAAGAGGTTAAAGGCCTAGAGCCAGGAGGAAGCCTATCTAGAGTGTAATCAAACTGAGGGATATGCTGGGGCTGACTTGGTCATGCCGAAGGATGGTTCTTCCCAGTAAATGATATCATTTAAAAAATGCTGATTATATCAGAACCATATAAAATCAGCCAAAGTGATTTGATGCATGAACAGAATTGTAATGACATGTAAATACTTAGGTGATCAATTTAGACTTTAGGCATTTGGAAGATTCTTTGCCTTCTCACATGAAGAGCCAGCCGTTGGGGAGCGACCAAGGATAAGGTGTTAATTCTTCTAGCTTCCTATCTTGTTGTTTGTAATCTATAATTTACACAGTCTTCTTTTCCTTGTCCCTATTTACCACTTCAGTTCCCCAAATTTATTTTCTTTTTCCAAGACAATCATACCTGTCAAAGATCAAACCCCTAGAAGAACTGAGAATCGTCACACCAAAGAAAGTCATGACCATGTTTGGAGAGCATGACTCTAATCTTTCACTTATCTCCATGTTTGGTTAAAATTGCATACATTGTAGTAGTTATAGCTTTGCAAAAGCTCAAATTCTAAATTTTATTTAATTTAGAAAGTTTTGGCAACAAAGCCATTTAGTCATTTTTGTTCTTTCTTCTAAACCATAATTTCCATATCATATGATTTTAAAATTATATTTAGTGCCAGTATTTTATTACTATATTCTAGGTTTTGCATTTGAATTTTTGCTAATTGATACTAAATTTAGCTTTTTATAATCATCTGTCATTTTTTTCTCAGAGTTTTATGTGAAAAATTATCCATCATTTTAATCCAAAATTATTAACAGATGAGACAATTTTTAAAAAATACAAAGAAATTAACCAACTGTCATCCAATAAAGTATTCTAAGAAATAAATTTTTTGGTAACTTTAAAAAATGTTAAATAAAATTTCATGCTGCTGGACTGGGTCAGGCATACAAGCGGGGCACAAAAGATTCTTGGTCAAAATAACCCATTATCTTAAGGCTCTGATCCCCAGGTTTTGCTGCAACTGTGCTACTGGCTGGAATGCAGCAATGTTTTCCCGAAGTAGAAGAAGAACATGAGTTTGTGTCAGAACTGAGGTGAGGAATAGGTGATAATAGCTCTGTAACATTCTGAGTGTTCCTTCCAAACCGCTTAGACAATGGTACAGGAGGGTACTGACCCCCAGAGCAGAGCAGTACCTGGGACAGTGAATTGAGGTGGTGAGGAGACCCAGGAAAACAAAAGCTGTATATGCTTAATCCCAGAGTTCATAAAGTCAGCAAGGAGGCCCATCCTGCTGGACCCACAAATTATCACAAAGACTCAGTTTTTATTTTCCTTCAAGGCTGCCTCTCCAAACCCAGGCAGAAGGCAGCTTCAGGGGACTAAAGATGAACTCAGGGGAAGAGACACAGAAACAGAGAAAGACTAAGAGAGAGAGCAAAAGAGAGAGAGAGAGAGAAAAGGTATTGATATGATTTGGCTATGTCCCCACCCAAGTCTCATCTTGAATTTTAGTCCCCAGAATCCCCACACATCACAGGAGGAAACAGGTGGATATAATTGAATCAGGAGTGGTTTTCCCCATCCTGTTCTCATGATAGTGAATTCTCACAAGATCTGATGGTTTTATAAGGGGATTCCCCCTTTGCTGGGCACTCATTCTTCTCCTTCCTGCCACCATGTGAAGAAGGATGTGTTTCCTTCCTCTTTTGCCATAATTGTAAGTTTCCTGAGGCCTCCTCAACCTTGCAGAACTAAGAGTCAATTAAAACTCTTTTCTTTATAAATTACCCAGTCTCGGGTATGGGCTTATAGCAGCTTGAGAATGGAGGAATACAGATATCATATGCACAGTGAAAGAAATAAGTTCCCACACCAGAGGAAGTGAAAATAATAGCCAGGACAACAATTTAAAACAAACACAACAAAGACCCTTAAAAAGATAAGAGTAACAGCACCAGGTGGTTGTGAAGAACTAGCTGAAAATATTTAACATGAATAAAATAATTGTTGAGATACAGCAATCAAGGAATGGTGAATTAAGTGGACACAAAGACAAATTGGTGAGCTGAAAATCTTCACTGAGAAACTCTCCCAGAAGGCGTCATGAAATATAAAAAATAAAATAAAAATTATAAAACAAAATGCAAAACATATTGTGCTAGAAATAGAAATATCAAACCTTTCTCTAATGAGTCCCAGCTGCAAAGATGTCAGACTAATGAAGAGAAAGGAATGAATACCTGAGCTGAGAGGGGATAAAAAGACAACAAAAGGACACAAAAATCTCTCCTACTAAAATAAGCCTTCCAGCTGTAACTGGAACAGCAGTTTCCTATAAACAAAATTCAAAAATCTTATAAATTCAAGAATTAAACAAAGACTTTAAACACAATATTTTGCACCTGGCCAAGTAGATAAGTGGAAGTATGACAATGAAAACAAATAAACGAATAAGACATTTGAAAGAGTGTCCTGGTTTGATTTTCCCCAAAACTGATTTTAACGTAAGAATCTGAGTAAACTTGGAAGATGGAAGTATTCTTGAAATTATCATTCAGGGCTGGGGAAGCAAGGCAGGAGGACTAGAAGCTAAAGGATGTTGCATTAGAGATCAGGTACCACTGCACACACCAGACACCCAATACTGCTGAGGACTCCTGGGAGGTGGGTGATTATGCATCAGAGTTGTCCCCCTGAAGTGCAAAGAGTTTGAGCCCTATGTCCATCATATTTCATCTCTAATTGCCAAGCATTGCTCACAAGAATGTTAACACTGAGTAGTTTTTGCTTGTCCTGATAGGATCTGAGCATGGTTCGCTGGCCAGAGAAAGCTGTTGGCTGCAGACACAAGAGTTTGCTTTATGGGATTAAAGTGAAGTAACAATTCCTGTTACTACAAACAAGAAGAGGTACGACTTAATCAAGGAGATCTTGGGGAAAAAAAAGAAAACAGTCATTAAAAAAAAAAAGATGAGAAAAGTTTTACACTGAACTCAGTGAATTAATGAATGAATTTAATGAATTGGAAATTAACACTAGAGTAATCACCCTAATATAGAGCAAAGCAACATTTTTAAAAATGTGAAAACACAGTTCAGAACCAGGAAAGCAACATTTATGTAATACAAGCATTAGAAGAAAAGAGTGGAAGAGAATGACAGAAAGGTAATAGAAGAAAAGATCATGTAGAGAAAGTTCTAGAATAGAAAGACATGAATCTTTAAGTTAAAAGCAAAGTCTAATTCACAATTAGATACATAATGACTAGACTGAAAATATGAAACCTAAAAGAGCAATCTTAAAATGTATCAGACCAATAAGAAACTGACTTAAGAATGTCAGTTTATCTGTCAGCCTGCTTCTCAACAGCGTAATAGATGCCATAAGCGAATAAATGAATAATCTCAAAATGTTGAGAGAAAAAATAGTTACACAAATTTATTATACCCAGTTGACTATTATCTAATACTAAGGGCAAAATAAAGACATTTTCAATCAAGCAAAGATGGTAAATCTATTAAAAGGTGAATAAGAACATTGACAAAATGTCACAGTACATGTGATACTATAAAAATATAAAGATGCAACGTGAAATAAGTTTGTGCATTAAAAAAGGAGCAACTTTTATTTTCAATAGTAAGGAAGAAGCTCTCAAATGAAATAACTAAATACTGAATAGATATTTTCAAATATATATATTTTTAAGTGTATTGATGAGTTTGCAAGTTAGCAAGGCCAAAATCAAAGTGAACACAGTAAATCAAAGAAGGGAGTAAAAACTGAAACTGGTTTTTTCCTTGGGGTTATTTGCTATACTGGATGGATTTGAACCTCAATAATCATAGCCTCATGAGTTTTGAGCATCACAGAAAATGTCCACATGAGACATCTACTAGGCTACAACCTCAGGGTAAAGAATGAACTAGAAATAACTCTCTCTTTCCCCACCCTACCTACCCCTAAAGTTATCATTCTTTCTTCTAAATACCTATGAGAGGCCTGCAAGAAAGAAAACAAACAAACAAAATCCCACACAAAAATCTTCACAAGTTACCTCTTAAGAGCCTTGGTAATCAGAGAGTGACTAGAGGGATTTTTTTTTTCTTTGTAATTTGTAACCAAAGTTTTTTCTCATATGATTTGAATTGCAGCTTAAATTTACAGTACTGAAGCGCTCCTAAATGACTTTAGCCAAGCCTTTGGTTGAAAGTAGTAGTCTGAACTGGTAGTACCCTGAAGTGCCCAAAGAATAAAAAGCTACAATTCAAAGCTGAATTAAAATAATTCTCATGGATTGATTTCCAAGAAATATGAATTTCAACTAGAGACAGACCAAGAGAGAGCGAGAGAGAATGGAGAGAATGGAGAAATTTTAAAAATGGGTAGAATGGGGCAATTATAAAAAATAAAAAGTAATAGAATATCCAATGACATAAAGCAATATAAGCATATAAAATAAATATATTTTATATATTTATAACATTAAAAAGGGGATAGGAAAATATGAGTAAGGCACAAAAGACTAAGAAATGGCAAATAAATGTTAAGAATACAATGTGACTTCTAGAAGAGTAAAAATATATTTAATATTTACATTTTAAGTCAACATATGAGATTATCAGTAGATAGATGCAGTTCAAGAGAGGACTGGTTTTCTGTAGCCTAGGAAGCTCCTTGCCTGGAGAGTCACCTTGGTATTCCATTCCTTCTCAGTGAAGCGTTTCCTCAAGACCTTGACTAAAATATCAATCTTCCCCCGCTCTGGAGATTACATAGATAATTTCCTCTTTTATTTTTTGATCCATTTCTCCTAAAATGAAATGTCTATTGGGTAGTGCTTACTGTTCATTTTCTTCACTGAAGTAGTTCAGGGACCATAAGAGTGTTTAAACACACAAGTGGCTCAGTTAGTATTTACTGAATGAGTAGAATGGTGAACCTGAAACAAATTAAAAAGAGCAAGCACAATCTAAAAAGTCCAACAGAAATAACATATGAAGGAGAGTGAGAGAACAAAATAGGGAAAAAAAATCACCAGAAAGTAAAACAAAAAGCCAAAGCAATGTAAATTGGCTCTTGCAGAATAATAATAACATAATTATAGGATCCAATATGTCTAGCAACTGACTAAAAGAAATTTCAGAAAGAGGGAACAGAAACATTAGAGAAACAGAAATGATCAAATAAAATGAACAATAAATGACATGATTTATGATTTACATAAATCACCATAATATTCTAATAATGTAACCGATGACCATTATATCACAACAGTGAGAAGATCAGAAGAGAGACACCATGTTCATCATGTGTATATTTGATGATAAGATGAGGACTATAAAGAAAAAGAATCAAAAAATGTTATTTAGAAATGTAAATGAATGTGTTGAGCAGAAATAAAGGGTTTGTCTTTGGATGTTAATTGAGGGATACAAAATTTCAGTTATACAAGATAAATAAATTCTGGAACTCTAACACAGAACAATGTGGTGATACTTAACCACATTGTATTGTATATTTCAATTTTGCTAGGAGGGCGTACTTTAAATGTTCTTGCCACATGCACATACGCGCACATGGCACACACATATATACACAAACACACACAAAGTACCTGGGGTTATAGATATGTTAAGTAGCTTGATTGTGGTGAATATTTCACAAGGTATACTATAGTAAGTGATCAATTTTGATACCTTAAATATATACATTTGAATTGTCAACCATACCTCCAAAATGTTGGGGGAAAAGGTGAAATAATAACCACACACAAACAGAAAGTGGGAATCAAAAGTTTGAAGTGGTTGGATGGTTACTTCCATTTTTAGTGTAAAACTTGTGGTAAAATTTGGGTTAAAAAAATGAGGGGTGGCCGGGTGAGGGGGGGAAAATATATATCATATATATATATATACATATATATATACACACACATATCATATATATATATGAGTGCATCTGATAAATAATTAGAATAAGGGTTAGGCATGGTGGCTCCCACCTGTAATCCCAGCACTTGGGAGGCTGAGGTAGATGGAACACCTGAGGTTGAGACCAGCCTGGCCAACATGGTAAAACCCCATCTCTACTAAAAATAGAAAAATTAACTAGGCATGGTGGTGGGCTTCTGTAATCCCAGCTACTTGGGAGGCTGAGGTGGGAGAATCATTTGAACCTGGGAGGTGGAGTGAGCCGAGATCTTGCCACTGCACTCCAACCTGGGCTACAGAGTGAGACTCTGCCTTAAAAAATAAATAAATAAAAATAGAATTAGAATTATACCTTTGATACTGTATTTGATAGTAATAAAACTAAACATCCTTTTTTTTTTAAACCAAGAAAACTAGAATGCAGAATGTTTGGCCGCATACATAATCATTTGTTGGTAATAATCTAAAATAATGCCAAGTGAATCTACACTTCATTCTTCAAAATTGTTTACAAAATATATTGTACCTTTGTAGGATATTGAAAAAAATGATTTTGAAATACATGTATGAAATACATGAAATATATGTAAGCTGGTTACACACACACACACCCCTCCATACCCCACATCCAAGAAAAATACATATCTTAATGGATACTGAAGATATTTACAATATTTTGGAGAAGTTTAGTCCTAAGTCAATATATTGTTTCAAAGGGAGAATGTTTATTTTGGAAAAAAGGATTTCGGTATTAAGGAGGTTTTGAAATTTAAAGTTCACAAAAACAAAGCTTCAGCCTCAAACCTTTACTAGGAAGAAAATGTTTCATTATCAGCTGCTGTCAGCCACATGTGTCAGCTGATACCAAACCCTGTAGTCATTTGGGAAGAAAGGAAAAAAAAAATCTGTTTTCACTATGAATTCACAGTCTGTTGTATGTGTCATGATAAACAATTTAAAAATCAGTTAACAAAATATTTGATAAAATATCTATATATGCTTTGCTGGGAGATGTGACAGGGTTTTGCAGCTAATAGGCTGCCCAAATTGCAAACCATTCTAGCTAAAACAAGCGCTGGAATCAAGTCTTGCTTATGCCAAGTTTCTTGCTGGTGATGATTTTTATTAAATATGATTTTTTAGAGGAAGCACAAGGATTGCCTTGGTTTGCTTTGTGACTTTGCATGAATTTTCAGCAATTTCAAAAAAAGAGGATTTATGTATATTAATCTTCACCTAAAAATATCTTATGAAACACAGTTTCTTTGAAGGAAAGGCATAAACTTCTTCTAAATAATTATATCTGATGTTTATCCATCACCTACTGTGTGCTATACTTGATAGGAAGTGTTTGATATTAATGTTCTCATTCAATCCTCACAACATGCTTGTGAAATAGGCACTGCCCATGTTATGCCTCAGTGATGGGGAGAGAAAAGATTTTATTTCTGGGAGTGTGGGGACTTAAACCATCTACAGAGAAATTAGTTAGTTCCCATTAAATGCTTCCCTTTTAGACTCTGGTGAATTGGAATGATAAACATGCAATGAAAAAAAATCCTTTATTTGGTAAACAAAAGTTTGGATTCTTCTAAATTCTGTCGTCAGTGTAGATGGGTTTTCTTCTACGTAAATATCACATTTCCCAATAGTTATGGACAGTGTGTATTTTGCAAACATCAACAAATAAAAAAGAATTATAAAGCATTTACCGTGTTTGGTTTAAGTTTTTAAATTTGGGAGCACAAAATGAAGAGTCTCTGGTTTACAAGGTGAAGAGAGACACAGATTAATTAGGAATTTTAAAAGTGTTCCATTGACATGAGATTAAGAATTTTACTAGTTCTAAGATTTAGGGGAGAAAAGAAAAAGAAAGGGAAACTAGGACCAAATTCACTCTTTGTTGATGCCAAGTGTTCTTGACAAAGAGGGTTTGAAGTGAAATATTTAGCATGAATTGAATTTGTATTAACTTGAATTTTGATATTTGATAGTTAAAGCAAAAGTTGACTTTTGCTTTAACTGTATGAATTTGGTATACAGTTTTTTCTAATTTCTTAGTATATGAATCGGCTTTTTTCTTTCGTCATTTTAGGGTGAAAATCGAAGAGGTGGCTTATTATTCTTCAGTTGGGCTGCAATTCCCTCCCCTACCCTAATCATTTCCACCATTCTTAAGGAAACAATAGCCAATATTGCTGTACATAAAAAATTGACTGCTACGGCTGGACTCAAACCATGTGACAACCATGATTTTCCTTCTTGACAGCATTACCCATCACTATCCATCAAAATCACAATGGTTACTTAATGACAAAAGTCAGCATGACTATAGACTGAGAGAAGCAAAAAAAAGTTCCAAAACTGTCATTGTAGCAGAATAAAAATTGTACAATGAGACCTCATTAAATCACCAGAACCTCAACTTCCTCATACAATTCTATTGTAATTGGTGGTAGAGATCAAGAGACTGAGGAGAGAAAAATGTCACCTACTATTGCTAACACAAGTCATTAAACTTAGTTTAGCTCAGTATGTCTGGTTGTGTTCCAAATGGCCTAAATGTTCCTGATCGTGTGGTTACTAGCTTAACTATCTGCAGTCCTTGGCTGACAGCTGATCAACCCTGAATTTGATAGCCATTTTAGCACCATGTGTGTAAAATTGGAATGAACCAAACTGTTTATTTGTACATCTTAGCTTTTGCCTTTTATGTTATGCTTATTTCTCAACTTATGACATTTACTCATTTTCGAATAACTGTATCACCAACTCAAGTGATAGGAGAAATGAAAATTCTTCATTAAGAAAAATATTTCCAAGGTATTTTAAAGTTTAACATACATATGGCAGAATAAATTATCAACAAATTAGTACATTTATTTGATCAAAAGATAGTTTGCTTGGAGAGAAAGATAACCTAAAAGTCAAAAAACTAAAAAGGGTTTAAAAGTCACCATATCCTCAAAAATATGGATGAAATTTTTCTTTTCCTCTGGGCAAGTGAACTAAAACTATCTATACGCCCTACAAGTACAGAGTATTGAACTTTATGATGATTCAATGATTGAAAATAATTCAACCCCACACATAATAAATATGATTACTTTTGATGAACCTCAAAGTGGGTGTTTATTATCACACTTTAAATTTGTCTACTACTTGTGAAACTTGGAGATACATGCATGACTATATCATTTTATGAAGTGGATAGACAGATAATTCTCGGTTATTTTCAGCTACTTTACATACCTGTGACAACCCACTACATCTAGAAAGAAAAATGTGTGGGCATTTGACTCACAATAATTTCTTATAGTTTTTTGCTGTTTTAAATGTTAGTTTAAATAAATATTTTTACAGTATAAATTTGGATTGTGTTTATAACATCTCTACTGTTAGATATACTGATAGCTAAGATTCAGACTACATTTTCACAGTATAAGAGAAGTACCTAATGGCTTAAAATAAGAACAGCAAGTCAAGAATATTCTGATCATTTTGATACATGTTTTTTAAGAAAGAAATATGATCTCTGTGCTTTATTTTTATAAAGAGATATACTACTGAGGAAAATAAAATGATTTTGAAAGAATTAGACAAGGAAGATATACTCTATCCAACTATGTAACCATTTAGAAAATCAAACATCCATTTCAGCTCCCATGCTATTTATCCCAAGCATCCTGTCTTCCACTGTGTTTATGGTCCAATGGATATTAGTGCCTTCAGATCTCCCTTGTGCTCAGCCATTTTGTAATAATAGTTGGATCTGAAAGAGCAGTGTTTATCACACCTACTTCAAGGTCAACACTGTGCAGTCAGCTTGGTAGAAAGTGGCTTTTAAAATCTGAGCTCAAAAATAAATCTTTTACCCGGAATTTATGTTATTCACCCAGGAGTCATTCTGAAATAAACACTGCTTTGATAGAAAGAATTTTTTTGTTAAATTTCAAATCTAAACATCCCAATCACATACATGATTCAGCTAGACTTTTGGATTTAAAAGTCTGAATGTAAATATACAAGTGCTTTTTTGATACCTCCGCTTTGGTCATATCCATGGATATTTTGTTGGTGGGAAGTTAGGAAGTAAATAAGAAATAAAATTATTAACTGGGGCAACACGGAATTAGCTACATAGCCAGATCCCAATTTTAAATCATCATATTGAATCCTTCATGCTGGGAATTGGGAATAAACTAAACTTTCCAGGGTAGAATCCTAGAAACAACTTGCTTTTGGTGAGGTTCCATGTGTAAATGATGATAATTTCTATGAATAGCTCCTATTTCAAGTAAGGTATTCAGAGTATGCATAGGCTCTCTGGTGAAAACGCTGATGAACCATAAATGTTTGCTCTGCAGTATTGATACAGGCAGAAGAAATACTGGGTTGAAGAGGGCAGTTCCCCACAAAGGCCTCACCCTTAAGCCTGGAAACCTATGGCCCTAAATGAGGAGAGGCATTCCTGTTTTCATGCCCAAAAGTTGCCTTTGGGCCCACCACGCCCCCCTATCCTGTATCCATATAAACCTCAGACTCCAGGCTCCAGAAGCAGAAGAGAAGACAAAGAGAAGATCAGAAGAATGGCAGAACAGTGCAGCAGATAGAAGAGGAGCCTCTGAACTCTGAGAAGAGTTCAGCTGGGGTTGGTGGGGGAGGATATCAGCCACTGGATGGTCAAACTCCAGGGGAAGATCACCTTCCCATTCCATCTCCCTTCTAGCTCCACATCCATCCTGCTGAGAGCCACTCCCACCACTCAACAAAACTTCATTCATTCATCCTTCAAGTCTGTATGATACAATTATTCCTGGATGATAGATAAGGACCTGGGTACAAAGAGGGGATTAAGGTGGTTAACATTTAAGCTGTCTGCAGATGGCAAAGTTAAAAGAGTGCACTGTAACATGTGCCCACTTGGGGACCCACCCCTGGAGGCTGTCCTGAGGCTGCAGCCCAGGGGCACTCATCCTGGCTCCTGCCCTTGCCTGTCTGCGTGCTCACCCTCTCGTAAGGGGTTTCAGTGTGCATGGCAGCCAAACAGATGAACCACGACCCTGTTGCACATCATGTGAGGGGAGTCAGGGAACTCTCCCATTTCAGTATGGCCCAACCATATCCAGCTAAGGAGACTTCAGACAATAAGACTTAAGAGTCAAGAATGGGGCTAAGAATGACTACATTCATAGCTAGGGATAAATGTGGTTTTGTTGCTGCTAACTGGTACTGAACGATGTGTAAAAACCACAGTTTAACACCCTTTGCTTACTATATCTTTTGCAAAAATTGTTTTTAAAAATTTTATAAAGATCCCTAGTTAGAAAAAGGGACTGGTTTCTCACACTCACTTTGCTAGCAAACTTCTCTGCCACTGGCTGAGTTTAAGTTAATAACCCCATTCTTAGCTACAATATATGTAAACTATATTTTAGCTAGAAAGGTAGATCAATGTAACTTGAGCTGAAAATATGACATTCACTTTCCTGGCTGAATAATTGTGTAGTCTTCAACATTTGAAAAGCCATTGGGATTTATGCACATTCAGGCACATGCACACAGTTTTAGTTTATACCCTCAATTGTTTATATACTCAAACTGAACAACAGGTGTCTCTCCTCTCTCATGTGTGTGTTTGCTCCTCTCTCATGTGTGGTGTGTGTGTGTTTGTGTGTGTGTGTGTGTGTGTGTGTAAACTTCATCTTGTTTCAGAGTGAAATAGTAAGCATTGAACTGTAGAATATGCCTGTGACATTTACCAAGGTGTTATAAAGCAGCCACAGTAAAGCATCCTACACAAGTGGTGATACTATTACTAGGGTCCCCATCTTATTATACTGTAGAAATCTTCCACTTGGAATTGAAATATTAATATTTAGATTAAAATAACACCAGAGGCAGTGTTTCAGATAAGTAGATCTGAAGACTAAATGAAGTAGTTTTTCAGATCCTATTACCCACAGAAGAGGAAATGAAAATCTAAGAAAAACTTTTCCTCACTAGATTCTTTGTGGATATTTTAAACACAAGTAGAGTCCTTGAATCCAATGTTCTTAATCTTCTGAACCCTTCTCAATCTGCTTTGATTCTTTGCAGAAGAAAATTAATGTCTCTGTATGAGAAGTAGCATGACCTATTGGTGACCATGGCCAGTTAAGGGGCCTGACAGCCTGGGCTCTGATTCCGGCTCTGCTAAGTGGCATTCCTGTGACTCTAGGCACAAAAAGATAATGACAGTGTTAATCTTATGGGACAGTAGTGAGAATTAAATACCTTAATATATGAAAATGCTGAGAATGATGATACTTTCATTGGGTATCATAAGATTCACATAGCTTGACTCATTATTTTTATATGTAGGAATATCTAGCCCAGAAAATGAAAACCTTGCCTAATAAAAACAATACATCTTTAAGATAAAATGTGATGAATAATGCCAATTGATTATTTTCTAGAGTTTTAACAAACAATCTGTTAATAAAGCAAAGCTATTTCTTAGAATAGGCTGAATGCTTAGCTGTGTCACAGAAGGGAAAAGTCAGGAGGGTACTTAAAGGGCTTTGATATCTGAGATTCTGATCTCTAGAGCATTAGAACATATGTTTCAAGAAGGGAAACTGGATTGGTTAAAGTTTGAAATGTCATATATTAGGATTGATAGTCTTAGTGAAGTGAGGTCCTAAAGAGAATCTTAAAAACTAAACTGTGTTTTCGTAATTGAGCCATTTACCAGGTAAGCAAGCTATTGTCTCGGAGAAATAGCTTTCCAGAGATTTTTTTCTGAAGAAAACACTAAAGTCATTTCTTGGTGTACAGTCATCTATTTCCTTAGTAATGGTTTCCTGGAATAAACAACAAAGTCATGTTGATCTAGGTGGTCCTGGCTCTTAGCCTTAATAGCTGTGTCGTGTTGATGCGGTTATAGTTTTCAAAATAAAAAAGTTTAAATTATCCATGATATTAAAACTCAGTTGCTGTTACTCGATGTATTGTCACTCATCCAGTAATTATTATATTACATGCTAAATAAATACATTTACATTCTGATTTTATTTAATGTTAAATTATAATATCAATTTTAATAAAATTATTATATTAAGAATTGTAATATGATTAGTTCATCTTGTAACTTTATTTCCTATTCCTTATAACTTATTTAATTATATTCCACATAGACATTTAAGTTGTATCACTAATTTTAGACTTTCCAAATTATGCTGTGATTAGCATTCTTGTACACAAAACTTTGTGTGCATTAGTTTTATTTTGTTACAATAAATTCCAACTGAGGGCAAAAGTTCCAATTCAAAGGGCATAAATACATTTTTATGTATTTTCAGATTGCACTCAAGGAATAATGTTGACAGACTTCATTTAAAAATAACATTTTAGAAACTTAACTAAGTGGCCATATAGCCATGGCTCAGAACATTTTAATAACTTTCTTGGAATATTGCCCTAGAACATTTAAATAAGTCATGCAAGAAGAACCATTTTACTATTGTATAAACCTTCTTAGTTTTTAATCTTAAATGCTATTATCCACCTTTGTCAGAAATAATAATAAGACTTGGCTTTCAGTAAAGTTTGAATGTTTACAAGAGTGAAATCTTTTATCAAAAAGATTAGCAACCAAGTAGGGTTATTAAGCATGAGTCCATTGAACACCTTGATACTGCTATGTGCAGAAAGGTGAATAAATTGTTATTTCGGTCATCAATGAGCTTATCAGCAATATGACCATTTGTAAATCAATTAAGTGGGAGCCTTTAGGAACAAAATGCTTGCCCTCCTTCCTATTTTTTTTTTGCCACTATATTGGGGAACGACTAGCTGTGAGAAAATTGGGTGAGTCAATTGGCTCCTGGAATCTCATGTTCTATTTTTGTAAGGTCAAAATAACATTTATCTCATAGGTTTCTTGTGGAAACTATGTGCAATGAAGTATGCAGAGGTATCACAAGGGCTATAAAAATGGCAGAAATTTAAGCAACTAAATATATTATTTATGAAAAATATATCTTCACTTTTAGTGGTGTTGAGATTTTTAACCTTGTTTTACAAAACCCTGAGATATGCTGAAGACTGAAGTGCACATTTTTACCAAACTCCTTTCTAGGTAACATCACTGAAGAAATATGTTTTTATTTTATTTTACATTGACAAAAGTACATTTTTTGTTTTTAAATGTGTGTTGATTGTCTGGTAAGTTGACTGGCTTCTTATGGCCCAGAGGTGTGAGAGTCTTTGAATATGTGCTTCCATTACAAATCAGGAAAATCAGAGATGGGAGGGAGTTTTGGGATGAGAAGACATATGCAGGTGGTGAGCCAGAGAACTAGAGAGATTTAGTAAATAGTACAGAAATGGCAGATATTAACTTTTGAAACAGTTGAGTAGCATCGCCTTATAAATAACGACATGGAATGTTGATGATATCTAAGCCTTGCGACGTAGCTGCTTATGAGCTTGAACTGGAAAAATAAATAAAAGGTTAAATAAAGTGGACCAAAGACACAAGAAGACACAAAGATTCTGAAGATAGAAACCTTAATTTAAAAAAAAAAAATTCAGGCAGCACAGTCTTGATAGTTGGCAGCTTTGTGATACCTAATGGGGTTGGGGTAAGGGAGAGAGAATTGATAACAGAAAGAAAAGTAATGTAGAACTAAAAGATCACAAGAATATGCAAGCAAAACAATTTTCCCTAAGAAGATCTACTATGGAGTTCTATTTCAGATGCTCAAATGTGGTGCTCCCTATAAATCCTATAAGTACATGCAATGACTCCAGGTAGTTTATTGTACTCATGAATAAAGACACATTTCACTCTGAAAAGGGAGGGTTTCTTTAGGAAGAGTAATTCCTATTTCAGGCCAGTGTTTTCCAAACTACTCATCAAATGCATAGGTTTAGCCTTCTCAATCCTCCTGATATGGTTTGGCTGTGTCCCCACCCAAATGTCATCTTGAATTGTAGTCCCCATAATCCCCACGTGTCATGGGAAGTACCCAGTAGGAGGTAATTGAATCATGGCGGTCGTTTCCTCCATGCTGTTCTCATGATAGTGAGTGAGTTCTCAGGAGGTCCGATGGTTTTATAAATGTCTGACATTTTCCCTGCTGGTACTCATTCTTTCTCCTGCCTCCCTGTGTAGAGGTGCCTTCCACCATGATTGTAAGTATCCTGAGGCCTCCCCAGCCATGCTGAATTGTGAATCAATTAAAGCTTTTTCTTTAGAAATTACCGAGTCTCAGGTGTTTCTTCATAGAGTCATGAGGATGGGCTAATACACTTTCAGAAAAAAAATGCTGATTCTGTGAACTGGTTTTAGCAGATTTTTTTTTTCAATCTTTCTTTCATGGTTAAGATGAAAGAGATACTTGGTACTAATTTATCTCCCAATTCTACTCATAATTATAATTAGCTATTTTTAATTACATGCTTTATCAGAGCACCCTTCTTGGCTATGCCAAATAGGTTACACAGAGTATTTCCAAGTATTTTTCACAATGTTTCCAAGCATTTTACAATTTCCTGAAGCTCAGGTAATCATATCCCTGGGACCAGAATATAACCCTGGATGCAAGAATATAACCTCTCAGTCACAGTACTATATGGATAATGAGTACCTGGAAGAAGGGCCAGAGGTAGAACAACATCTCTCTCGGCAGGTCTTTGATCAGCAGCAAAGGAAAACACAGGTATAAACACCTTATCAAAACTACACTGAAAGAGGACTTTGAACAATTCAGGGAATAAGTGAAAGTACACAGCATTAACATTTGATTCCACAAAACAATGTGTAAAATGACATTGACACTGTCATTTACAGGCATTGTTTATTTATGTTGTTCTTTATTGGTTGTTAAAGAGAATGTAAAATATTTATCAGCTTCCACTGATTCATTCCTGTCTTCCATTCCCTCTACTCTACGTTTTCCATAGAATTCCTGAAATCTTAATTCTGCTGTACTGGTGTGGAGAAGGAACCCAAGGGTTGCAGCCATCCAGAGACCACTATACCATTTAAGTAGCCTTTATATTAAAAAACGTTCCCTATTCTGGTGTTCCCTCATTAACTCAGTAAAAGAAACTCTCTGAGCCACATTAGCTGTGAGTTCCAGTCATGTTTGACTATGCCATTGTTTCAAAATAATATTCACAATAAGAAGAGAGCCATTTGACTATCCCCAACCCCATCCCCTGAAATTTAATGTATTTACCCTGACAGCCAAACATGAATATGGAATTTTGCCTTAGGAAACCCGGATAAATACAGCATTCAAGGGAACATTTCTTTAATCTCTTCCCTATTTCTGTACTTTCATTTTAATCTAGCCTTTTTGATGGTCTTGAACAAAACTATATGAAGCTTGTAGAGCTTTGGCTTAATGTGCTTCCTGTCATGCTTGACTCCTTTGTAGCCATGTTTCTAAAAATAGCAGACACCAATTCTGTTTCATCCATTAAAATGATGCCTTTTGATAAGCACAGTATAAATTATAACCACCATTGCTATGTGACTAAACAAGGTCAGGAGCACGGGAAAGAAACATAGCTCATCTTTTGATTCCTAGTGTTTCAAAGCAAGTTAATTGAAAAGATCATTCAGTGCTCTTCAGGGGGCCAATATTTAAACCTTAATAAAGTCATAAAACTACGGGATTTTATGAGTTTGGGTATAATGGGGAACACTTTTTAGATCGGTTATACATTTTCTTCAACTTTTATTACCAACGTAGAGAAATTATTTACCTAATGTTAAAATTAATTTATTTATCCTTCTATTCTGTGAGAGGTTGTTATTTAATAAACCTCACTTTAGTTCTAAAATTTTCAGCAGCCAAAGTGAAACTCTGAGTCATTATGAAAAATTCTCATTATGGAAAAAAATTGCTGGTTTTTGTTAAGAGCAAAGCTTTCATTAATTCTGGGACCAAAGGAAATTTGTCACATATTGTGCACTGAAACCTTTCAAGCAGCCACAATTAATAACCACTGTTTTAAAACATAAGCTATGAAATGAAACAAAACAATAATAAAGCGCAGGTGCCCTGAGCTTTGTGACTGTGGCTCTCAAACATTAGTGCACCTGAAGAGCCGCTTCAGCTTCAGATGTTGTCACTCACCTCTGTGCTCCTGGTTCAGAAGGTTGGGAGTGGAACCTGAGAATGTACATTTCTAACAAGATCCCCTGAGATGCTGTTGGGGCTGGTTTGGGACCACAACTTGAGAACCATTGCTCTATGGGGATTCCAAGGTATTTACTTTTTTAAATAAGCTTTCGTATCTAGGTTCCCATTAGGGGCCTTTTAAATAAAAACTGAACTTGATGAAAGAGCGCACTAGAGCCAATCCTAACCTGATATTCTCTTACCCAAAGCAAAAATATAGTCAAACACTCATGGACTACATCTCCACCTTCTTAGCAATTGATAAATTAACTCATACATGAATAAGTGAATTCAATAAAATTGTTAATTGGTTATCTCCCAGGTTCTGTGTTCTAGTCAATGGCATTAGACAAAGGCTCCCAGTGAGAAAATTTGTAAGAAAAAACACTAACAAAAGGAACCAGACATAAGCCAGGATGTGCAAAGAATGACAGCAAAGCTTCTCCTCCTCCTCCTTCCAAGCTGTTCTTCCTCCTCCTCCCTTTTATTTCTCTTTTTTATTTTTACTACAAAGTAAAACTTAAGAGGAAACAATATCTATCTACCTATCTATCTATCTAGTCCATAAATAGAGAGATTATAGTCAAGAAATTTACAGTTGATTTCTTTATTGAGATCTGCACTGATGGACACATGTGTCTATCAAGCACTTGAAATGTGACTAGGGCAAATCGAGATGAGCTGTAGGTATAAAATACAACCTGAATTTTTCATACTTCATATAACATCTCACCTGTAATTTTGTTTTCATAAATGTTAAATTATAGTAGTTTGGATATATTTATTTAAATAAAAATTAAGGTTAGTTTTACCTGTTTGTCTTTACCTTATTTATTGCCTCCACTAGAACATTTAAAATTACCTATGTGGCTCAGGATATATATTTTTTTTGATAGTTTGAGCTTAGATCTTTAGCCATTGTTACTTCTGTTGGTCCAAAGTCATTCTTCCTTACTTTCCCAAATGCCAGGATCACCTTCAATGAAATGCATCAGCATTAATGGGGTTAAGGTCAGTACTGGCTCAAACCACGTTGTTATCCAGTGCTTAAACAGGCAGCTCTTAATCTTCAATGCACTTTCATCTACCAGAGGAAGGAGATACAGTGTTTCTTGTTTGGTTCATTATTTAGTAGTTTATATACTGAAGAAAATAAATATTCTGTAGAGTTATCTTGTTCTTGATGTTTATAAAAATTTTTGGAATTATAATACTTACAATGGTATATTAACTAGATATACAATTTTAACTTGCTATTATACCAAAGGGTAAAGCCAATGATACTAAAAGTTTCTAGGATTTGGGGTAGGGACACATGTCATTTACAAATAAGTGAGAAACACACTGTCTTCACACTTCTTGCCTACAATATTGGATGCTAGAAAACTATTGAGCAGTTCCTTTTAAACTTCTCAAAGAAAACAATTTGTAATCAAAAGTTAATATTCAGCTAAAATAAGCATCTATAATGACACACTGTCTGATCTGCAAGGGCACAGAAAAATGTTCTTACATTTTACAAGGAAGACATTTGCTGAAAAATATTATATACCAGGTAAAAAGAAATGAGATCAGACATACCGTTCATCCAGCCCCAGAGATCAGTGAGGAGGACTCTCAGAATGGTGAGATGCTGAAAGTTAAGTGAGCAGACTATAGAAAGGAGCAATCCTAACTGAAACGAGAAGAAAAATAGTTTTGAGAAAGGGTTCTCCAGGAACAAAGGAGAACCAATTTTAAAATATGATAGGAACACTTTGTGGAATGCCAAAAACAAAGCCTACCTAAAATATGAACTGAATACAAAGGGTAAGTATTTTAGAGTTTGGAAGATTTATGTATGCAATAGAATCATGCTTATTGTCATCATAGGCTTATTAAAGTCAAAAATAAATTTACTTTATTTTTGCTCTTAGACTCTTTACTTGATTACATTTTCTTAGTCTTCTTGACGGGAAGAATCTGTCTTCTTCACGGATCATAGTTCAGTTGTAATAAAACTATACTTTAAAAATTGTTTTGGTGTGAGTGTATGCTAATTTTCAGAGTAATAAACTTTACCTCAAAAATATATAAGATTATGATAAAGAATCAGACATACAAGAAATACTAAGTAATCCTGAAAACCTCACACTGGACAGGAAACCCATCATTAACCTTAATGAATATTCATTCAACCTCTATGCATAGACCAATACATGATAGAATAGACATATTTATGTGTATAGATAAAATACTTCTATTTAAAGTGTGATCATACAGGCTAAATTTTAAAAATGTGTTTTTACTTACATTTAATGAATTTAAAAAATTACTGCACTAGAAACTGAGTTGTTGAACTACAGATAAATATTTCTTACTCTTAGGAATCATTATTAACTTAACCATCAATCAAGATTAAGATCTTAATCCTAGCACTTTGGGAGGCCAAGGCAGGAGGATCACTTGAGCTCAGATATTTGAGACAAGCCTGGGCAGCATAGGAAGACTCTCTATAAGTAACTTAAAAAAAAAAAAAATTAGCTGAGTGTGGTGGCATACACCTGTAGTCCCAGCTCTTTCAGAGGCTAAGGCAGGAGGATTGCCTAGTCCCAGAAGGTCAAGTCTGCAGTGAGCCATGATTGTGCCACTGCACTCCAGCCTGAGTGACAAAGCAAGACCCTGTCTCAAATAAAAATGAAAATAAGTTTGTTTTTTTGTTTTTTTTGTTTTTTAAAGTTTAAAATACTGAATGGATTTATTAGGGACAATAGATTGGGTAGTGGTTTAGGTGAGAGGTGATGGTGGTTTGTTTGAAAGTGGTTTTGAAAGTGGTAAGAAGGAGACAGAGTAGAGACATATCTTGGACATATAGATACAAACATATATAATACATGAAAACCAACAAACTGACAGGAGCCTAAATCATGGGCCTGGAGATTCCTCTAGTGAGTGGTGAACTTCTTAAAAGATTAACAGGCAGCCTGCTAATGAAGCAAAGCTACAATTTATTGCAGGAAGAGACAATACCACCCTGATGGAGTCTTAACAGTGTCTCAGAAAGGGAAGTCAGAAGTGTTGCAATATTTATAGCAGTTTCTGGGCTGAGTTCCAGTGGCTTAAGGCAGATCTTTTAAAGCAGAGGAACTGATCAGGAATGAGTCAACTTTGTGATATAATAGTTTAAGACTGCTGGGCACAGAGAAGTAAGGACTTTGAAGTGATTCTCACTGTGATTGATAAACAAGTTGTTTGTACAGGTGAACAGTACAATCTCCAATAAATTGTCTTGTGGGAATTGTATAAAGCATCTCTATTATTTTTTTCTGGGCAAACCACAAAGTCTTGTTGGCATAAGTAATCTACTGTTTTATTTAAATATCATTACCAAAGAGGGTCCCAATTCTCAAGATAGAATATGGGAGGAATTGAGAAATGCAGCTAGAAATTAGCCCAAGGAAAAGCATACGTTTGAAAATAAGATATGATAGGAAGCTTTAGCAAGAAAACTTAGTGTCAGGAATGAAATGGGAAGAGATTAATATCCTAGAAGCCAATGGAAGGAACTGTTGAACAATATGTAGAGGAAAACAAAAATGAGGACCGACAAATTCCAACTGAAGTTAGAACCCACAAATAATTTGCAATGCTAGGGAAAGGCTTTAAAAAGCTAAGATTAAACTAAGTTAACCAATGAATCATTGAAGTAGTGGAGATAGTATATTTGAACTCCTGTGAGAATTTAACAGTTTCAAATAAATTTTTCAGGAGATTTTATATCTCCTCACTTTTGAACACTTTTAGTTGCATTGAAAATATGCAGAAAATATAAGTATATCTAAAAAGGTTAATCATTAATCTTTCTACACACAATTAATGGGGAATGATGGGGAAAAGTATAAAGGAAATACTTTTTAATAAAAGTATTGAATAGTTTCTGTCAAACACAAAATGTTCACATAAACAGGTTTATCAGCAAAATATCATCAAGCAACAGGCTTACTGCAAGTGGATCCTACTAAAGCTATTCATCTAAGCCAGTTTTTGTTTGCCACTGTTGCAAGCATGTTTGGGGGCAAACCTAGATATACACAACTATGAGTTTTCTCCAAGAGTATGAAGTAAAATAAACGTATATTCATTTTCCCTTTTTGAACTTTTAATTTTCTTTTGATCCTTTCTGTTTCTCCCATTGTTGCTCTATCCTAATGTCAGCAGGCATCCCTTTGAGATCTGACTTCCTTGTTAAAATGGGTAGCTTCTCAGTTAATACCCTTGGCTACATACTCAGCTATAGAACTTGTTTCTTGGGAAAGGTGGATTTTTTTTCCCCTGGTTTTCTGATTCTTTAGTTTTCTAACTCTTGCCTGAATTGGCCTGGTCCATGAAGCCATCCACAATTCCTCTGTCAGCCACAGTCAACATAGGGTATGTGAGGATATTGAGGCTATGTTGAGGACAATTTCCTTCATCAAATAACTCTTAACATATTGTTTGTTTTCCATGAGTTCAATGGCTTGTTGGAGAGATATGCATGTAAAGAAATACATTATATTTGACCAGAAAATCCCACATGCCTATTGGAGTAGCTCTATTTCTTCATCTCCTTATTCTTTATCAGTATCCTATCCATCTTCTTCATAGGAAAACCTGCACAGCATCTGTGCTATTCACTAACATACACCTAGCTGACCACTGGATACAACACAGGTGCTAATATTGATTGGACAACTAAACAGGAATATGATTAAAGCAGTATGAGAGAAACTTAAAACAAAGACAGTGAAAGTAAAATCTATGAGGACGTCTTAAAGATGAGGGGGCCTTCCTCAGGGTGGGAAGCAGGGCGTTCTAGCAAGTGCTTTAATGATACGGCCTGGAGTGCTTGGGAAAAATTACAAAACACAGGTGTGGTAGAAGATGCAGCTGGAATGTGGAATGTGATCCTTATTGGAAGCTCTGGGGAATCTACTTCCAAGTTCATTCAAGTTGTTGATCAAATTCTCTTCTTAATAGGTATAGGGCTGAGGTTTCATTTTCTTGCTAGTTATCAATCAGAGTATAGTTTTGCTCCTAAAGGTTGTCACTTTCCTTCTTGAGTGTGCCATGAGGTCCAGAACTCTATCTGACTTTTGTAGGTGGATCCCTACATCTAAGAACCATAACAGTGTATCACATCCAATCTTCTTATGCATCCTATCTCTAAATTTTCCTGCTGTATCTCTCTGACCCCAGCCAGAGGCAGTTCTCTGCTTTTAAGGGCACCTGGGATTTAGTGGTTCCATCTGTATAATCCAGAAAGATATACTTATTTGTGTTTTTTGTTTGTTTGCTTTTTTTTGAGATGGTGTTTCACCATATTGACCAGGCCGGTCTCAAATTCCTGAACTAGAGTGATCTGCCCACCTTGGCCTCCCAAAGTGCTGGGATTACAGGCATGAGCCACCGCGCCCAGACTGATCTCCTTATTTTGAGGTCTTTAATCTTAATTACACCTTCAAAATATCCTTCTTTATGTTACATAATATAGTCACAACTTTTAGAGATTAGGCATTTATTTGACAGCAGTCTAAATCATGGGCCTGGAGATTCAGCTAGTGAGTGGTGAATTTCTTAAAAGATCAACAGGCAGCCTGTTAATGAAGCGAAGCTACAATTTATTGCAGGAAGAGACAACACCACTTGGATGGAGTCTTAACGGTATCTCAGAAAGGGAAGTCTCACTGCTTCATCTAACTACTATAGACATGACCTTAAGTATTTGATGTTAATAATGTCCATGATGGTTCATAATGGTAATAAGAGAGTAAGAAGCCAATCATCAGGAAGAAAGTTAACAAGTGCTATGCGCAGAGACACTCAACATTATTTATCACTTCCCATTTGCATCTTCCAACTAAAAAGCAAAAATGTTCTGTGTCTTATTTTTTGCTCCTAAAATTCTACTTATTGATGCTACGCCTAAAATCCATCACTGTTAGCTTTGCAATGAAAACTGAAACAATTTACATATGAACAATAATTTCACTAACTTAAGTAGTGCCTCTGGTATTTTGTTATTTTAGAGCCTTGGTTTTAAAAATAATTTGGAGTTACCCAAAGCTGAATCCTTTGCATCACTATGTGAAAAGATGTGACTAGATTATAAGCAATAAGCTCCCTCCATCCCACACTCTCTGACTTACAGATTTGCCCTTTAAAATTGACTGAAAATATAGGTCTATGAATTATGAATAATTCATGAAACCAAGGCAAAAATCTAATAATAAACAGCAGTGTTCTTCACCCAATACACAAGATGAGTTAGAATGTAGTGGGGGTGTTGATCATGTGCGTGAAAAGTGACTAAAAGATGTGACCCAAATCTAGTTGTATTGTTTAGGTAAATTATTATATCTACACAAGCAAATCCAAATGAGTAATTTTGCAGTTACTACCCCATCTACACAAATGAGTCTCTGTGGATGTGGTCATAGTCAGCAGAAATAAAATGAGGTGTAAACATTGCCTTACCTCTGTCAAATGCTGTCATCCCTACCTGGAGGGAGAAGTGGCAGGTTCCCTTCTCATGTATTTTGTGACACAGTTTGGTATGTGTCATCTTTCTGTTTCCTCTCAAATTCATTCTCTATCATTCCCCTGCTCTCGTCTGTGTCTTAAAGACATATATTTTCCAGACTTCCTTGTCCTCTGATTTCTAGGTACATCCAGCCAATGAGACACATTTGAAGAAGATATGAGGTCAAAGAAGAGAAGCCAGAGTTTTCCTCCTTTTTCTGTTTTCTATGGAATTTCCTTACAGCCCTGGATCCCATCAAATAGATTTTCAGCAGGTAATCCTGGGCTCTGGGCTCCGGGCTCCGGCAGTATCATCTTCTTTCTTCTTTTTTCATGTTTACGACAATAAAAAAAGCTTCAAGAAAGATGTTAGATTCATTTAAATATAAGTAAAGGACTTTTTAACCAGAGCTCAAGTTTGACATGGGTGTCTGCTGCCGTTCCAGAATTATTTCAACTGTGCTCTCTTCAGTAATAAAGAAGAGTCTGATGCATCCTGCTGCTCAGAATAGTTTTGATGTTTAGTTTTAGATATTTGATGGCTGGCCTATGGGTTCTCAATAAGCATAGCGTGAAAAGATATGAAAAGATAACATGCTTGGATTTTTAGTCTTACTATTTCAAAGGGCCATGTCTTAACCAGATGCATACCAATGGAGCATAAATGTTTCATGTGCTTCCTTAGAAATAACTAGACTGTCATTTAAAGTCACTTCTATTCACTCACTCTCATCAACAAATGTAAAAATCTATAGGTAACAAAGGGCAGTTTAGAGGTCTTCAAAATATTATACACCTTTCTTCTTACTATCATTACTTTTTCCTTAATAAATTCAATTAGTTAAAATGGTTTAGTTTTGAAATTATGCATTGGTTATACTTTTCAAATTTTTATAGAAATTTACATTTAGTCTGTGGTAAGTAGGGGGTATAGAATATCATATGGTCTGTTTCAAATACTACTTTTTGGCCTTAACATAGTGACTTCTGACTGTAATCCCAGTACAGTCAGAAGTCACTATGGGAAGCTGAGGTAGGAGGATCACTTGATCCCAGGAGTTCAAGACGGGACTGAGCATCATAGTGAGACCTCACCTCTATAAAGAATACTTTTAAAAAAATTAGCCAGGCATGGTCCAACCTGGGTGACATAGCGAGATCCTGTCTCAAAAAATAAAGTAAGTTAAAATATAGCTTATAGAGCTGTCTTTACATTTGCACATTTTCATATCGCTGTGGATGTACTGACAGTATTTTTTAGTTTACTGAGTATTGGGAAAAATGTAAATTATAGCATGTCAGTTTGGAAATGTGTGTATTCATCTCTTAAGGTAAACTCCAATAATGTGTTGACGATTTTAATTTTGCAAGTGTTGTTGAGGTGCGCGCATGCACACCTCACACACACACACACGCATTTACAAAAATGGATGTATTCGTTTCCTCTGGTGCTATATCAAATCATCATACATTTAGTGGCTTAAAAACACAAATTTATAATTCTGGAGGTCAGAAGTCTCGAGTCTTACTGTGCTAAACTCAAGGTGTTGGCAGGACTGTGTGATTCTAATGGAGACTCTCGGGAGAATATATTTTCTCACCTTTTCTGGGTTCTTAGAGTCCACCAGCACTCCTTGGTTTATGGCTCTCCTTCATCTCAAAGACAGCAATGGCCAGTCAAGTCTTTCTCATATTGCATCACCCTGACACTGACTTTTCTACCCCTCTCTCCTATCTTTTAAAGACATTTGTTATTTCATTGGACCTGAGGAATAATCCAGGATAATCTCTTTATCCTAAAATTCAGCTGATTATTCAGCCTTAGTTACACCTGTAGCCTTAATTTCCCTTTGTCATGTAACATGATATATTGACAGGGTCGAGGAAATAGGATGTGTGTATCAGTCCATTCTCTCACTGCTATAAAGAAGCACCTGTGATTGGGTAATTTATAAAGAAAAGAGATTGAGTCTGGGCATGGTGACTCATGCCTGTAATCCCAGCACTTTGGTAGGCCAAGGCAGTCAAATTACAAGGTCAAGAAATCAAGACCATCCTGGCCAACTTGGTGAAACCCCATCTCTATTAAAAACATAAAAATTAGCTGGGCATGGTGGTGCACGCCTGTAGTCCCAGCTACTCGGGAGGCTGAGGCAGGAGAATCACTTGCACCCAGGAGGCGAAGGTTGCAGTGAGCAGAGATCATACTACTGTACTCTAGCCTGGTGACAGAGAGAGACTCTGTCTCAAACAACCAAAAAAAAAAAGAGAAAAAGGAAAGAAAAAACAAAGAAAGAAGAAGAAAAGAGATGGAATTGACTCACGGTTCCACTGGAAACATGATGCTGGCCATCTGCTTGGCTTCAGGGGATAAATCAGGAAACTTACAGTCATGGTGGAAGGCAAAGAGGAAGCAGGGTCTTCTTGATGGGTGGAGCAGGCGCAAGAAAGAGATAGTGGGGGAGGAGCTACACACTTAAACAATCAGAGCTCTTGAGAACTCACTGACCATAATGACACAGGACCAAGAAGGAAATTTGTCCATGATTCAATCACTTCCCACCAGGCACCTCCTCTAGCATTGGGGATTACATTTCAACAAGAGATTTGGGTAGGGATACATTTCCAAACTATATCAACATGGAGTTTTTTTGTTTTTTTGTTTGTTTTTTTTTTTTTTTTGAGGAGAGTGTATGGGGGATAACTCTTCCCTCCACAAAGATAAACTGTCAACTGCTCTCACAGCAGCTTAAGATTTTTCAGAATCATTTTAAAAATTCTTAGTCAATTTAAGTCAATGATTTGTCATATAGTTTATGTTAGTATTTGTCTTCAAAAGAATTATCTCTGCTATTACTTTATTTTTTTATTTTACCTCTCCATTCCTATTTCACAAATCTTTCTTAATATATTTATTTAATATGCATCCTACCAATACACCCTTTACATATATGTCAATCTGCAAATATCATTTTATTATGTCTGTGTTTATATATTTAAATATTTTACACATTTATTATTATGTATGTATTTATACATTTTATGTATGTTTTTATACATTTAAAAACTGACCATATTTGAGAGATCAATCTACATTGTTTTGTGAAGCTCAAATTAATGTTTTCTCACTCCATATATTATTCCATCATACATCATGTTTTACCAATTTATCTTGAGGCAGGATAGGTAATCAAGGAAGTGACCATGTTCTTGGGACACACCAACTGTACAATCAACACAATATACCTCAGCATTCACATTGTAATTGAGCACATCCAAGCAAAGCTATCTTCAGTAGGGACTGTTCCCTTTAGAGAGCATGCACACTTTGGTTTTACCTGTCCTCAAATTGACCTTTTGCTCATTTTAATAGTAAAGAACACACCCCTGGGTGGAGATTTAAGATGCCAATGATACATGTGACATATGAACAAGCATGTGCAACTACTGTGCACGTGCACCCAGCTGACGAGTAACATCTTCCCATAGATGTTATGAATAGCCATGTAAGACTCCCATAAAGGGAGTCTCTTTTGTGACTGTCTTTGCTGTTTCATCCCTACAAGCAGCCAGCCCTGAATTATCTCTTTCTTTCACAAGGTGTACTGTCCATTCTGCACCTAACTTCTAAAATATTCTTTTTTCTTTTGCAACAAATTACTCTTTTTCTTGCAATAAAATACTCTTTTTATTTTGCAATAAAGTACCCCCCAAAAAAACAAACAACTATACTTCCTTTGCTATGCATCTCTTGTTTAAATTCTAACCAAGAAGACAAAAACTGAGATATCACATCAGCCTTCAACTATCCTTTATTGGTAGGTAGGTAATGGCCTCACTTGCCTATGATAATCTTCCTCATACATATGTCTTAATAAATCTGTGTGAAAGGGTTTTTATGGTAAACATCCAGGCTATAGACATAATTAATTCATTAAATAGTATTATATTACTTTAAAATGGCTGCAGAAATGAATATTCCTATCTGTAGAGTATGAAGATTTCTATTTCTTTTTTATTTTGAGAAAGTCTTTAAGAGAATAACAAAATAAGTTGAAACTAACTACATAAAAAGAGATTGAAGGTTAATTTTACTGTAGAACTGCCATGGGATATTTTCACATGAAATCTCATGAATACGTCCATAGGATACTCATATTAGCTCATTAGTTCCTTCCTAGTGACTTCCTGGCGATATCTACAGAGGCAAAACAAACCAGTTCTCTATTCTTCTTTTCTGGATTCCTCTTATCTCTGGTCCTACTGTTTCTCTTTTGGACTTCACACACAGTTCTTGACAGGAGTCTGTTTTAGAATCTGTGATGCATTTGTATCCAGGTGTCGTATCACCTGTCACAGATCTTGTTAATACAATAGTTTACACTTTAGTTCAAATCTTTATTACCCAAGGTTAATAAACATTTGTTTCTTTTCTGTGTTCTAATTTCTTATTCTCATCCCTTTATCACACCAAAGGGTGCGTTTTAGAATCTGAGTGTTCTCTCCTTTGCCTACGTTCTGTCTTTGACTCTGTCTTTGTTTATCTCTGCAGTTGTTTCTCAGAGCTTGGCTCTGCCTGTCAACAATACAGGGACAATTTATGCTCCTTTTGGACTCAGCTTCTGAAAATGTATTTCCCCACAGTGGCTCAGCATGATGCTTCTTCAGTACCGATATTGAACCCCTCATCGTGCAGACTTCTCTATGTTAGCTCTTAGAATGTATTTCCCATAAATGTGCAGACTACAGAACGAGTAGATACTGATATAGAATTATGGAAGGCCCAATTGTATGCTCAGTCTGCTTTTATTTGTAGAAAGCTTTGCGCTAATCTATTCAGACTCATAATACCAACTTTGCTAAAGTTCAAAAGAATATTAACCACTGAAAATGAAGTTTAAAAACATAAAGCAACATTTTAAAAAAAAAAAAAACCTTACATTTGCCTATCTGCTTTGTCAAATTTTTCTTAGTTTTTGTTTTTTGATGTCTTCACTATATGTATATGTAGAGACAAAACATATATGTAGAGATTACAATTTGCTCCAAAATAATTGCAAGAATGGCCACCTTCCTTTATTCGTCTATGTAAACAGAAATCACTATTTGCCAAGATTAAAGAGAATGCTACTATCCTTTGTTCTTTAGGGATTCCCCTTCTTCTCTCCACATAAGTCACATAAGAGGATTTAGCCTCATATGTTTATTGTTAAAGGAAAACCTCACTGGGAGGATGAGCAAATAAAACTTGATGTTATTCCTTACTGTTGCTGGAAATAGGGGGAAAGGACAAACCAAGTCTAGATGCTTAGTTCCCCTGAAAAAAAGGATAGGGGAGATTTTAGCAGCTAGAGTCAGGGTGGGGTCTAAGATCACCCGTGTTTGTTAATTGGCTTTACCTTAAAAAAGCAAAATTCTCCTATCTCTGTGACAAGTAGTAGTCTTACAATCGGGAGCAGGATTCCTGATAAAGTTAGGCTCCCACCTTAAGTATGAGATCATTCTTGCATAGCTATAAAGCAATACCAAAACAGAATACAGCTAGCGCTTGACTTACAACCATGGTCGGAACCACAGACCGGTCGTAACACAATTTGGTTGTAAGTTGAGTAGACTATATGTACAGTTGAAATGGTGCACGTGGAGATGGTAGTGCTGCTGGAAGCTGGTCCACACTGTCGTACGCCCAGCTGGTCAACGTTTGCGCTGCCAGATGTGGAGCAGTCGTGGCTAGTGATTGTGGTCGTAAAGTCGAATGGTTGTAAGTTGCATAGATGGTAAGTCGATCAATACCTGTAATTAATAAAGAAAAGAAGTTTAACAGGTTCATAATTAGTTATGCTAGCTGTACAGGAAGCATGGTGCTGGCATCTGCTTGGCTTCTGGGGAAGCCTCAGGAAGCTTCTAATCATGGCAGAAGGCAAAGGGTGAGCAAGCATCTCACATGAAGAAAACTGGAGAAAGAGAGAAAAGGAGGTGTCCTACACTTCTAAACAGCCAGATCTCAGGAGAACTCATTCATTATAGTGAGGACAGCACCAAGAGGATGATGCTAAACCATTCATATAATCCATGATCTAATCACTTTCCTCTCCAGAGACTGGGAGATAAGGCCATTGTCAATCTTGATTATTAGATTTAAAAAGGATGGCTCCAAGGTCTTTCAGAAAGACAGTCCTGGGTTGCAAAACTGGCCAAAGGTTTTTAAAATTTCACATCTCAAAGGGGCAGAAAAGGAATTTACGATGGCAAGTGCCTAAAGTAAATGCTCTAAGAAAAGGGAGGGAGAGACCTCTGGGGTTGGGGCAACTGGATTATGTAAGGGCAGGTGAGAGAGAGGGTGGGTTCCTAGAAGTAGGGAGAAGCCCCTCTGGGATGTAGTCAAGCTGAGAACATGAAGGTTGTCCTGATCAGTAGCTGTAAGAAACTGTTCTCTGTATACTTGCCCCTCTGCTGTTCTTTCAGCAGTCTTTTCTCCCACTGGAAAACACGGGGCCCTCCATCTCTGCTGTGGCCTAAATGTTTTTTTTACTCCCAAAGTATATATGTTGAAATTAATACCTAATGTGTTGGTATTAAGAGATGGGATCTTTGGGAAGTGACCAGGTCATGAAGGTGGAGCCCTTGTAAATGAGGTTAGTGTCCTTATAAAAGAAGTCTGAAGCTGCGTCCCAGCCCTTTCCACCATGTGAGCATGCACAGAAGGTGCCATCTAGGAGGAATGGACTCTCACAAGACACTGAATCTGCTGGTGCTTTTATCTTAGACTTCCCAGTCTCCAGAACTGTGAGCAATACCTTTCTCACACTTATAAATTACCCAATCTAAGGTATTTTTATATAACAGCACAAATGGACTGCTTTCTCTTTCCATCATCCTGCCCTTTCTGAGAAAGTCCTGATTTCCTGGACATCTCAGAGGCTCAGAGGACTATTTCCCTGGCAATCATCCTCCAAGCCCATGCCAGATCCTACCAGAATTTTGAGTCACCCAGGACTCAATGGCTTATCTAACTTTGTGAAGGAGGTGAGAGAATTAATTTTTCATATTGGCTAATAAATGTAGAGTAACACATAAAGAGTATTACCAATGAATTCCTCAAAGTTTCCCTTGTTACAGAACTTAATGTATGTGTGAAAACTTGGAGGGCAAGTGCTTGTACTTACAATCCCCTAGAGTTCACCAGACTCTTTGAGAATGCATTTCTGAGAAGCAGCAGGAATTCTTAGCCTGTCCTGCCTTCTCCCTCCAGGTCACACTTTCTTGTGCTCCCCCAACAGTGAGCCACACACTTTCCTGATTTAGGCAGATTATGGTCACTTCATTTCCAGACGCCCAGGAATTCATCTTCTGGGTACAGATGCTGGCTGTTCCTCTTAGAGCAGCCTTAAAAAGCAAGAAGTGCCCAGGAACTCTTTCCAGTGCTGCTGTGGATAAAATATAACCCTGTCCCTGGAAGTTGCCATTGTGTGTTGTCATTGCTGGGTTGTTTTCTCTCTTGTTCAGGAAGGCCATGCACTTGATCCACGGGGTGTTCGGTGTCCTTTCTGGTCTTAGACTTTTAAAGATTCTTTAGCTGACTTTTAATGATAAATCTCAATTCACATTAATTCATGTTTGTGTTCTTACCACACACAGACAGCAATAACAACCACTGCCAAGTCAACCAAACAACAAAAACAAGAAACACACTTAAAACAACATGAGGGAATTGTTGGAGGTGATAAATATGTTCAGGAACATGGTTGTGGTGATGGTTTCCTAGGTGCATGCTTATATCCAAACTCATTAAACAGAATACATAGAATATGTGCAACTTCTTATATATCAGTTATACATCAATAACGCTTTAAAAACAATCAGACCATTCCATTATCAAGCAGGTGGAGGGAGAAGAGGGATGAGTAACCTGGCTGTCATGGAGCTACACAAAAAAACTACCTATGTTGGAACCATCCAAAGCGAAGAAGTTGGTTTTCTGAAGACAGATTTTTACAGATTACGTTCCTTTCTGGTTGAATCAAAACACTGTCATTATTTGTATGAAAACATCCATACCTTATTTTTAAGCAGGAAAACAAATTTAAAGCAGACAAAAAGCTCAAGCACAACATTTTTAAATTAAAATTTGAAGATGCTATTTTGGGTAGAAAGCAAGTGAAGAAATTTGCTTTTAAATTCTTTCCACCAGGCACAATCTAGTCAACATGTGTGTCCCTTTTACAGACTTCAAATTGCACAATATTTTTAGGGCTGCTGGAAGCTAAAAGGAGAAAGGACAAATTTATCCCACCAGTTAATGATAATTTGGATTACCTTGATTTCCTACATTCTGTGCTGTGCATGCTAAATATTTTTGTTATTGTTTAAGTTAATGGGCAGGAAAACAAAAGTCTATATCCAATATTAAGTTTATGCCCTAATGAAGGTGAATAGTTTCAATTAGTTTGATGGTAGAATTAAAAAAATGTATTTCAAAAATTATTTTAATTATAAAACACTGAGTATCTGTTACACTTGTTAGCTCAGTATCTCTATTTAATTGTAGGCTTAATTGCTGAATTTGTATGTCCCTTAGTTTGAAATACAGGAACCAGACCTTGAAGTGTGTTAATTAATAGTAGAGTTCAACTAAACTTCTAATATATTTAATCTGGTGGTAATACCTGTAATGGAGTCAGGGTGAAGGAGGGTGATACACCAAAATGTCTGTAATCGAAGTGGATTAGAAGGTGTTACCAGAGTTACCAACTTTAGGTAACAGTTGATAATGGCCTTGGATTTCAGACTGAAAATGTTGCTAGTCAGCATGATATCACAGGTCAGTATGGTGACACAAGACAGTGTTGTGGCCTTGTGACAGCTCTCCAGAAAGGCTAATCAGGTTCTCAACATAATTGTATTGAGGCAAGTACACATGAAAACGGTGTTGAAAAGAATAGCAAGGCCCTCGGTATCTGGAAATGCTGCAGCAGAGCCTGCACGGGCCAGAAGGTGGAGTCTCAAACCCCTGGACAATTTGCATTTGCTGAAGATCAATAAGGAGGCTTTGATGTAAAACCTCAATGCTAATTTTTTTTTCTTTTTTTTTTTTGTATATATGGTTGTGCCCTCAGTGGTAATTTAAACAACTTGTTTTGTGGGTCATCTTTTGATTAAAAAGTAATATGTGTTTATTATTGGATATGTGGAAAATACACAAAACATTTTTTTAATATAAAAATTAAATCATAACTAAGGCCTGAAATACAGTAAGGTTTGGGGCTTTATGTTGAACTCTTTTTTTTTCTTAGTTCTTTTCCATTTCTACATTACCTCTGGTATAAATTTCTCTATATGAAAAACAACTCCCCAGCTGGACAGAAGTCCCCAGTCAGCACTGGAGGCTTAGCTTTTCTCCACAGCCCTCTAAGTCATGGGGCTTTTTCTCTACCTTTTCTTTTTGCTTCACAGGGCCACTTCCAAACCATATTCTTTCTCTTTCTTGAAGCTCATAACCTCATGTTATGAGGCTTACCAGGCACCTTCCCTCCTTATGGCAATCTCTTTTAACCCAAGATCACTCCCCTGATTCTTGGAAGATTTAGTTCCTGCCTCACTGTCATTCTTCCAAATCCAACCCTGCTCTTGGTGATTTCAATAGTCATGCAATATGTCCTTTTTGGCCTCCTCTCTTTTAAGAAGCTAATACTTTTTGCTTCTCAGTATCTTATTCCCATAATTGTACCTTAGAAACCTTGTCATTGCCTAAAGCATCGTCCCATACTATGATCATCCCCTCCATTTTCCCCCTTTCTATCCCTCTGATACCTCGATGTCAACAATTCTTAGCTCCACAGAGGGTGCTACAAGTCATTAAGGCTTTCACTGTTTCACCTTTCTTCGTCCCTATCATGTCTTGCTCCTCACTCAGCTAAAATTCCATCTACCTGTCCATTAATTCATTTGTTCATTTCCTCAACAAGTATCATTGCTTTATTAAGTAGCCATGTAGATCAAAGATGGAATGTGGAAGGGAAACTAGTGTGAAGAGCTATGTCAATGAAAAACTAATATTAATACTCTGATTGAGCTTATATTCAACATAAACAACTAACAAGATAAATAAGACAAGTAAGTTAAATTGATACTCAGGTGGTGAGGCTAACAGGAAGAATAAAGCAGACACATGGGATGCCAGGTGGAGTGGATTTTCTATAAAGTGGCCAGGAAAGGCCTCAGCAGCATGTAACAGTTATGTGACAGCTTGAAGAAAGAAAAGTACAAGGAGGGGGCCAGAGAGATATCAGGAAAAGGGAAGAATGAGTGCAAAAGCTCTGAGCTGGGAACAGGGCTGGAGGCCAGTGTGTCTACAGTGAACTGGGCAAGAGGGGGAAGGGAAGATCTGGAAGGGGGTCATATTGGACATGGGGTAGGGTAGGGCTAAAAGTGATGCAGAGTCAAGTTTTATAATCAAGGCTTTGTATTCCTACTCAGCTCCTTGCCTCCCTTTCTTCCCATCCTGCTTGACTCACCCCTAGCCCTGGTTAGATATAACTCCTTGTCTACGCTCCATGCAATTGTGCAGCTAAACTCTACTAGAATAGTGTTCCATCATAGTGACTGGAATCACCTTAACTTCATGATAACTCACCTCAAATGAGCTCTCACATAGTCCATCACTCCCTTCCTCTCCCCACACAGCACCACATGCTGCATCCACGCAAACACACATATATACCACACACCACACATAAACATGCTATCTACCACACACACACATGCAAACACATACACCAACCACACACGGACATACTCACACCAATCAGTCCAAATCAGAGGGTAGGCAGTATCTTCTCTTTCCTTAGCCAAACATTTCTTCCCAAACAGAAAAAAGTGAATTCTGGGTCCAAGTGCATGTGTGCAAGTTGACACGGTGGCTGATGCTTGTGGAGTTTTCTGTCTGATTTTTTCACTATATTCAATCAACTAAAAGGCAAGGTTGTCATCGAGACTGAAAATGGGAAAGGAGAAGAGAGAGATGAGGAAGAACAGCACCCGAAGTTGCATTGCTCTAAGTTTTACAATCCCTATGAGCACAATCATTTCTCTTTCCTCTTCTGCAGGAAAAGAGCATAACTGCTTACCAGAAAGTACCTAGCTTTAGAAATGGAATGTTCCTTAGCCCCAGGGAAAATATGGAGGAAAATAACCAGTTTCCATTGATTCAGATTGAGTCACTTCCTCAGTAAGAGATGGTGTGGTGGGACACTGTTCGTGGAGGTTTGCCACAGATGCAAAAAATCTCTGGACTTTTGATCCAATCCTGACAGAATTTTAATCCTGGCCCTCTCATGTCAAACTGAGTAACCTCAGACAAATCTCATAACCCCTCTGAGACTTATTAATCTCATCTGAAAAATGAGGATAATCTTGGATTATTTTTGTAAGGACTAAGTGACTAACACATGTAAATATGCTACTATGGTAGCACAGAGAAAACATGTAATAAATGGATTTTAGCAGGAACATATTCCCTTAAGTACATACACAGCATGACATTTTAAAAACATAAACTGAACTGTCTGTGTAATTCAGTTTCTGCTTCAAGGTTCCATTTGCCTCATGGTAGAAAATGTAGCTTTTATCAATTTAGGGTATACATCAATTTGGGGAGCAACAGATTTCCTTATCCTCTTTCTCCCTGGAGTGACAGCTTAATCTGTTAGGCTTAGATAGGAACATCACAGAGGAAGAAGACCCTGACCTGTCCACACTGGCAGGATATGAAATGCATCAGCTTCTAGCCTGGTCCACACACCACAGACATTTCTCCACACTGGCATCTGCTGGGGTCTCTGCCCACCTGCTCATTTTCCAGTCAGATGGTCCATCCTTTTCTTTTCTGAGGAATTCTTGAGCCAAGAATGTAGATATTTTCTTAGTGCTTCTTCCTTTCCCCATAAATCGATCACTACACCCACTCAACTGCCTTCAAAGCAATGCTGAAAATGCATCTACTTTTATACCCTTCCCCTCACACCACCCTAATAATAAAAGTCATTATCACCTCCTTGAATTTCTGCAGCATCCTCCTGCTTGGCTGTGCTGATTTCATTATCCTTGTGTATCTTTCCTGTTCACCACTGTGCAGTCACAGTAATCTTTTAAAAAACATAAATTAAGTATGTTGTTCTCCTGCTTTAAAACCTCCCAATTTCATCTAATTTCATCTACTATCTAATATTCTTTTCCTAGGGTAGATAGCCTTAACTGACCTGGATTCTGCATAAGCTCTTTGGCTTCATTAAGTATCAATCAACCTATCATGCACATTTGCTTCCTTGTCCTTAATACACTAAGCTTTTCCATAATGTATGCACCCCATCAGCAGTCTCTGAGTGGAAGGTTCTTACTTTGATCTTTCCAAAGCTGCACTTTCAGCCAGTTTCTTCATTCAGCTTTAGACTAAATACCACTTCAGAGAGGCTGTTATCCACTATCCATTCTAAGGTAGCTGTTCTCATCACCTTTCTATCATTTCTCAATATTTTACTACTCTGTACACATATTTTCTCATTGATTGATGTTCATCAATTTAGTGTCAGTCTCACTGTATAATGTATACAGCATATAATGTATGCTATAGTTTAGTGCAAGGACATTTTCAGTTTCATTATTAAATTTCCATCACCTAAATGGTGTTTCTAAAATTTAAATGTTTAATAAACATGTGGTGGGAGGATGAACATAATTTTTTCCCCAATAAGCAATAGGAAATTAATCAAGCACAGATAATATATGTGTAAAATATTTGTCCATTTGATTTGCTACAATTGATAAAAATAATTTATAGAGTTATTGTCAATTTGGCAAAGACAGTAGTAGACTAATATGCATTTATTTTATTAGTTATCTAATTTCGTCTGTATTTTTATAGATGTTTATATCTACTCCTTTGTGAATTATCCATTTTTCCCTTTCGCAATTCTTCTACCATGAAGCTAATAATTTTTAATTATAAGTTTAAACCTATAACTCATTTGTTATTTTGTGTGTTTCAGTTATCTTTTCTTAATTGTTATGATGTTTGACATAAAATTTTGAGATTTTAGAAATTGTTTAAAAATTGTCTTTTCTCTACATTTTTGTCATAAACTACCACCAGAGATTAGTACAAACACCTCTATGTACCATTTTTTAAATTAATTTTTGCTGGGATTTCCCTGCAGAGCTGCTGCACATTGTTGGGGGTAAATGCCCCAGACATACCACGAGGTCCCTGGTCACCCAGGGGCACGTTTAACTGGGAGGAGCAAATGTCCTTTCTTTTCAGAACTGAGAAAACTCAGTCTCTCATTTACCTATGAAAACATTTCAGTTCCTCACGCAAATGTGCACAAACTGAATTGAGATTAATTTGGGGAGCAAAAACAATACAGAAGACTCTTTAGAATGTGTCTCCAAACTAGAAGATTCAGATCCTTAAACAACAACTTCCTAAAAGAGAAAACAAGACAAAAAATAGCCAAGACCACTTACCATAAATTGTACTAAGCCACTTATAACTTTGTAGCTCTCATCTGCCGTTATACATGCCAAGGTCAAATCCTCTCACAGTGCAAAATTGTTTCTGGTACCCCCAAAGCCAAAAAGGCCAGACATGTAACATGAGAAATACTTCTTAGACCTAAGAAGATTCTGCCCCTGGCTCTTGAAACTCCACAAAGAAAACAAAACGCCCCAAAATAGGTGAGTGGTGCCTTTGATCTGAATTCTTCAAAGAGGCTCAAGTCATTAGATAACTTCTTTAGATATTTTGTTTGGTATTGCAAATAGCAAAAGGAGAAGGAGGTATTGGGTGGAAGAAAAGTAAATGAAATAGCTTTTTTTCTTTTTTTAATACAGGTAGCAAACACATAAACTAAGCACATGATTTTTTGGTATTTTTTCTTTTCTTTCTTCTTTGGCAGCTGTGAAAAATTTTGGCCAGATTAGAGAGGCTTTGCTACCCATAATTTGAAATTCTCACTCAGATCTGATGAAGTCAGGTAGAGTTGGTCAAATCTGATGGGAGAGAGACGGAACAAACAGCAAGAACAACAAAAACCCCAACACTGTGATCACTGAGTACTCTGCTGGTAAAGAGAAATTAAGACCGCCTGATTGTTAAGTGTTAGCCAAGACAAAACACCAATTCAGCTACTTTTCTAGGAATGGGTCTCAGGCTGAAGACTGCTTTCTATCATCCTAGAAGGAGGAAAAAACTCAAATGGATCTTTCCTGCTGGGAGCAATCTCAAACTTGATAAAGGAGTCACCTGCCTTCCATCATCATGGAAACAGGAAATTGTGCCTTCCTGGTTGGAAGCAAGTAAAACTCCAAAAGAAAAAGGAGTTCCCAGATGAAGATTGGTAGGACAATTATCTTTCCCTGAGAGTTGGGGGTGAAACAGTCAGAGGAATATATCATGTACTCCCTACCCCAAATGATCTATTCAAGAATCAGCAGTCCTTTTCTCGGGAGTCTGTATTGAAGGTGATGAATGACTTTGAGGACTAAATAGACTGTGTCATGAAATACACATTCAAAATTTGAAAAAAGAAAGAAAGAAAGAAAATGTGGTACATAGACACCACGGGGTACTATGAAGCCATAAAAAGGAATGAAGTCATGTCCTTTGCTGCAATATCCATGTAACTGGAGGCCATTACCTTAAGTTCATGCAGGAACAGAAAACCAAATACTGCATGTTCTCACTTATAAGTGGGAGCTAAATATTAGATGCTCATGGACATAAAGATGGGAACAACAGACATTGAAGTCTACTGGGAGGGGAGAAGGGGAGGGGGACAAGGGCTGAAAAACTCCCTATTGGGTACTATGTTCAGTACTTGGGTGATGGGATCATTAATACCCCAAACCTTGGTGTCACACAATACACCCACATAACAAAGCTGCACATTTACCCCCTGAATCTAAAATAAAAGTTGAAATTATTATTTGTTTAAAGAAAAAAAAGAAAGAAAAAGGAGTTGTACAGCAAAATACACTTTAGATATCAACCAAATTTGGGGAGATCAGGGATTCTCTGGAAGGGATGCTCCCAGACTTCAACAAGTTGTCCTATTAGTTTGAGCCATAAAGTTAGCTCATTCTGATACCAAGCGCCAATAGGCGATTTGTCAAAGGTCAACAGCATCTCCAATCAGAATCCCTTCAAAGTTACCAAAATGGAAACCCCAAAAATCTGAGACAGGTCTCAGTTAATTTAGAAAGTTTATTTTGCCAACGTTGAGGATGTATGCCCATGACACAGCCTCAGGAGGTCCTGACAACAGGTGCTCAAGGTGGTCAGGGCACAGCGTGGTTTTATACATTTTAGGGAGACAGGAGACAGCAATCAACACATGTAAAGTGCACATTGGTTCAGTCTGGAAAAATGGGACAACTCAAAGCAAAACCAAGACAACCCAAAGCAGGGAGAAGGCTTCCAGTCCACAGGGAGCTGAGGGACAAATGTTTGTGTTTCTTATTAGCCTTTCCATGGGAGGCAATCAGACGTGCCATTTATCTCAGTGAGCAGAAGGGCGACTTGGAATACAATGGAAAGCAGGTTCAAATTCTTTCCCAGCTTTAATTCTCCTTTTAGGTTACTGATTTTGGGGGGCCAAGATATTTTTCTTTCACAGTATAATAGTATATGCGTTGATACCAGTTCCCTACAATGGTTTTCAGGAAATGCCACCAACAGCCATGTGACCAGGGCAATGCATTTACCTTCACTCAAAGCTTGTTTTCTTCCAAGCAAAATGAACATAATTGTGTGCCTGATGCTGTTCTTGCAAATTAAGCAGAGTAATGTATACTAGTTTTATGGGACCTAGCATGGAGTAAGCACTCAACAAGTATTAGTTCCTAATACGGGAAAGCTTCTCTAGGACATAGGGAAAAAAGAGCTGGAGTATTGGAAAACCTAATTTTCCTCTAGCTATAATTTTTTTCTCCTTGTATTTAGCTTTGCATCTTCAAAAAACTACATTTTGTTTGTTTCTTTGTTTTTGAGACAGAGATTTGCTCTTGTTGCCCAGGCTGGAGTGGAGTACAATGGCATGATCTCTGCCACTGCAACCTCTGCCTCCCAGGCTCAAGCAATTCTCCTGCCTCAGCCTCCCAAGTAGCTGGGAATACAGGCACCTGCCACCATGCCAAGCTAATTTTTGTATTTTTGATAGATATAGGGTTTCACCATGTTGTCCAGGCTGGTCCCAAACTCCTGACCTCAGGTAATTCACCTGCCTCGGCCTTCCAAAGTGCTGGGATTACAGGCATGAGCCACCACAGCTGGGAAAAAGACTACATTTTGAAGCATTCCTCATTTTAAAGTGGTACTTTATTATTTTATTAGTTTCATTTGGTTGCTATAAGAAATTGTCATGAACTTGGTGGCTTAAAACAAAGAATTTTGTTTTCTCATGTATGTGGAGAATGGAAGTACAAAATCAGCATCACTGAGCCAAACTCAAAGTATCAAAAGGGCTATACTCCCTCTGGAGGCTTTAGGGCAGCAGTCCCCAACCTTTTTTGGCACCAGGGACTGGTTTTGAGGAAGACAATTTTTACCAGGGACAAGTGGTTGGGGGTGGGGTTGGTTTTAGGATGATTCGAGCACATTACATTTATTGTGCACTTTATTTCTATTATTTTTATGGTGTAATAAATAATGGAATAATTATAACTCATTATAATGTGGAATAAGTGGGAGCCCTGAGCTTGTTTTCCTGCAACTAGACAGTACCATCTGGGGACCATGGGAGACAGTGACAGATCATCAAGCATTAGATTCTCATAAAGAGCATGTAACCTAGATCCCTTGCCTGCGCAGTTCACAAAAGGGTTTGTGCTCCTGTGAGAATCTAATGCTGCTGCTGATCTGATGGGAGGTAGATCTCAGGCAGTAATGCAAGCAGTGGGGAGCATCTGTAAATACAGATGAAGCTTCACTCATTCACCCACCACTCACCTCCTGCTGTGCAGCCGGTTCCTAACAGGCCAGGGACTGGTACAGGTTCATGGCCTAGGGCTTGGGGACCCCTTCTGTGGGGGATAGTCTGTTTCTAGCTCCTTCCAGCTTCAGGTGGTCATGGCATTCTTTGGCTTATAGCCACATCACTTCAGTCTTTGAGGCCAGCATACAAAATCTCTCTGTTCTATTTTTACATTCCTCTTTATGTGTGATCAAATCTCCCTCTGAAGGAAATTTACCATACAGGTAAGGATACCTGTGATTACACTTAAACCTCAACTCGATAATCCAGGATCATCTTCCAGTGTGAAGACTGTTGACGTATTTGCAAAGTCTTTGACATATAGGGCAATACTGATGGGATCCGGGGATTAGGAACTTTTAGCCTGGGGGTCATTATTCAAACTACTATAATCATGTTCTGCTCAAGTTAATTTAAAACAATACAGAAATAGTGTTTTAAATTTAAAATAAAATTAGAAAAGTCCTCGTCAAAAATAGAAATAACTTTTTTTCATAGGTGATATGTTTTTCCCATTTCAGACAAATCCTTATAAAGTTTAAGGAAATTGCTGAACAACTTTGTCATTCTGGCTGCTTCTTGAGGGGGTTGTGACAGGGCAAGAATCTTTAATACTCCAGGGCAGATAGATGCTGTGATCAAAGAAAATCAAAACCTGATACCTCAGGAGTCCATGTTTTAATTTTTTTCAACTCCAGAGACTCTGGAACAATCTATTCAGAACCTTTGAAACACAGCACAATAGAGCCAGCAGAAGGGAGACACAGTGTGAAGCACGACTGATGTCCAAGGCTTAGCCTAGATTTATGATTATTCTACCACCTGAAGATTCTAACTTAATAGGATGTATAGAAAAATGGCTTCTTGTTGTTTTCCTTTGTGATGCTGGAAATAACAGAACAGCCTAAGCTTCCATGTTATTGAATAACTTCTGGAGACTTCGGACCCACGATGGGAGGATTGTGCCGTGTGGAAGGCAAGTTAGGAAACAGCTTCATGTTTTATGCCCACTGAGGGACATTAGCAAGGATGGTCCAAGAAACAGGAAGGCTCCAGGTCTGTGGAAGGTGAAGTGACAAGACCCTTCGAAAAAAGAGGTACAGAGATAAACAAACCTGACTTTTGGTATTTTTGTACAAAGAGTGGTAAAAATAATAATGGTTTTTTAAAATAATGATACCATGTCCCTCTTGCATGCAGCACTCTTGCTTATGGGGTTGAATGAGTTTTGGGAAGCCTGTGGCTCTAAATTCTCGTCACTGGTAAAGGAACTGCTGTTGGAAGGCTGCGTACCCAGGGATCAAGGAAGGTGGGATGCCTGGTGCTGCTGATAACTAAGTTCGCAGCACGATGGCCACCACCGTGGACACAGGGCAAAGCCTCCCACAACCTTCACATCTATAATCCTCTGGGGTTCTCAGACAACGCAGGGCAAGGAAGGAACCTCCCCTTGCCAAATGTGATTGGGATTGAACAATTTTATAACGCTAGTGAGGCTTTGGTTTTATTTAAAACAGCAGCAACAATGATATGATGTAACTTTATTGGAACATCAGTAGTATGGCTTAAGGTTTTACACATTATATAGACATACAATAAAAGTTACAGAAATGGGACCAAGAATGATTATATTTAAAAAACACAGCTTCTGTGTAAAAGAACGAACCTGTAACTTTGTGTTAAATAAGTTTTAGTAAAATTAAAACTCTAAAAGATAACTTCTTAACTAAAACAACAAACAGAACAGTTTGTACAAAATGATCCTATTTGTGTGAAATAGGAAGAAATATTTATATACATTATCTCAAGTGTGGAAAAAACATCCGTTGAAGGACACTTCCATCGCCTTTGTAACACCGGTTTCTCCCAGGGAGGGAATCTTGGTGACTGGGGCAGGGACGGGAGGGAGACTTTCCTGGCTTGTGTGCACTAATGGTGGCAGTTGGATATTGCTGAAGAAGACACAGAGGACCTCAATGACAGTGCTTAGTCACTTTCAATTTATCGAAGGAAAAGGAATCAATTTCACTAGAAAATTAAGGAAAAGACATTATAGTCAGAGGATGCCACAGAGTAAGGAGATGGCAGAGGGCGGATTTGAGTTCCAGCTGGCCTCCTTCTGTGGGACCATGTTGGACCCATTTTTCTCTCTTGAATTAGGAACCACTTACGTGCACAGAAAAAAGCAGAACTAGGCTTGGTGCGGTGGCTTATGCTTGTAATTCCAGTACCTTGGGAGGCCAAGGTGGGTGGATCACAAAGTCAAGAGATCAAGACCATTTTGGCCAACACGGTGAAACCCCATGTCTACAAATAATACAAAAATTAGCTGGGCATGGTAGTGCGCACCTGTAGTCCTAGCTACTCAGGAGGCTGATGCAGGAGAATCACTTGAACCCAGGAGGTGGAGGTTGAATGAGCAGTGATCACACCGTTGTACTCCAGCCTGGGGACAGAGCAAGAGTGTGTCAAGAAAGAAAGAAAGAGAGAGAGAGACAGAAAGAAAGAGAGAAACAGAGAGAGAAAGAAGCAGAGCTTGGGAGTCCAAGGGTCTTAGCTGAAGCTCCTTATACTTTGCTTGTCATACAGGAAAATTGTTTCTGTGTGTCCAGCCCCAGTGATGGAGCTGGACTGAGGAGTCTGGCTCCTGATTGAAAATCTTGGGGTGATTTTTCATGTCTGACCATGAGTGATTACGAAGGCTTTCCCTGGCTGTCCTCACAAGAAGAGCTGCCCTTCCCACACCAGGCTTGGTGTAGCCAGGGCACTGCAGTCCGTGAGGGAAGTTACATCCCAGAACTGAGGCTCCTGGCTTGTCGTGCCCTCATACCCATGTCTCCCCGCCACAATAAGTTCAGGTGGGCACAGCAGGTTTCTCTCCCTGCCTCTGCATCCCTTTGCTGATATGTTCTGTTGTATATCCAGTGGCATGTTTTGAACCTAGAAATTACAAAGCTGGCATTTTTGTTGTTCTCTGGGAACC